>NW_027458172.1:0-134385 GCF_050624435.1 Tenrec ecaudatus | reverse complement strand
GCCCTCTGGCCCTGAGACCTGTTCCCATGCCCTGTCCCCCACCCAGCACTCAGGCTCAAGAGAAGCAGGCGCTAGTCTATATCCTCAGAAGGGCCAGCTGGGGCCAAGAAGACACTGGGGCAGGAGCTCTGCCTGAGAGCCCAGGCAGTGCGGCCGGCGGGGCAGCAGCTGCTGGACACCAGCCACGTCATGGCCCCAGAGATGTGCGCGCTGAGGTCTAGGGCCAGGGTGGTGCGTGGCCAGAGCTCCCTTTCCTGCTGCTCCCTGCTCCACGGTAACCCAGCCCTATCCCACCCAGGCGACACCCTGCGCCCCTCCCAACAGCCCTCTGCCCCCCAGGTCACAGTGTCTCCGGGAACTGGACAGGCAGCTGCAGGAGCTCCGGATGGCCTGGGCCCTTCACCAGGACCACTGCCAGGTGAGCCAGGACTAGGAGGAGCTGCGGGGAATGCTGGGTCAGGCCGCGGTCTGGCTGGCCTCCTGAGAGGACCTCCTGCTAGACCCTGACTGTGGGGTGAGCAGGGATCCGCCCCTTAGAGGGCCACATGCCTGGCACCAGGACTTGGACAGGCAGCTGGTGGCCCAGGAGGAGAAGCTCACCCAGCTCCAAATGTAGGTGAGGGTGTGGAGTGCGGGACTGAGGAGGGGTCGAGGGGCCTCCACCTGCGGTGGGGTCTCCAGAGCATTGATCTGCCCTGAGGGGCACACCTTCGGGGAAACAGCCACAGGGTCCTGTCCTCCATGGGCAGTCTGGCTCTGTGGGGTCCATCACAGCTTCTTCTGCCCAACTGCTCCCTCCCCTCCTCTTCCTCGTTTCGCCCTGTGAGAGTTGCCCCCAGAGCAAGCCCTGTGGGACACACAGGGTCACTATGGGTGGAAACCAATCAATAATCTCATGGGTGCAGAGCACACTCTGAGGAACACAGGGTGGTGACACTAGCTACAGAGAATCTGAGTGGAGCAAGGGTTTGTAATCCTTGTGTAGGCTGGGGGTGGGGCTGATAGGGGGGGATTGATACCACAGGATCCTGTGGGACTGAAAGTGAGGACCTGAGGGTGGACGGGCAGAGGGAGTGCCCCATCCTCTGAGGCAGGAAGGTGGTCAGCTAGGGTGAGTACGGAGGAAGATGAGCAGGGGCTGCTGCAGTCACGCAAATGTCACGTAAGAATCTCACTTTAGTATAAAATGTTTGTCTCCATTGCAAAGCCACCTCTAGCAACTAGGATCTCCTCTCTCCCCATCTGGAGTTGACGAGTGAAGAAAATCAAAAACTGAAGCAAAGCAGTCCACAGGACTAACGGACCACCAACACCACAGCCCTCCATCCTTGTCCTGGAGACCAGGAGAGTTAGATGGTGCCCAGCCACCGCCTCAAACTGCTCTGGTTGAGCTCAAACTGGCAACTTGTGCACAGCTTGAAAGCCAATGGAAGGTGACTTCATGAAGAGGGCATTACAAGTTTGACAGGGACTGCTGGAACCCCGAGACCAAGGCCCTTCAAATCCAAAACAGAGCGCAGCTCCGGGAATCACCCCTGCCCAAACAACAGTCGAGCTGATAAAGTGAACACATGGCACCTCTGAGGCAAGTGCTTCCCAGAGCAAAGGGGAGCATTTGCCCTCAAAGTTCAGGAGGGAGGGAGGGGCCAGGGAGAAGGCAAGAAGAGGGGGGGCTGCATGCACAAGGGGCTGATGGGGAACATCAGTCTGGACGGAGGACAGCTGTGGCTTCCTATTCCCCTCTCTGCGTAGAGGGGCAAGTTCTGTGGCTGTCCAGTCTTGCCCTGCCCAGTCACTCACTGAGGTGTCTCACAGCCCACCAGCCAGGGCCCCCTGTGAGCCCTCTCCTCTCTTCTCAGCTCCTCTTAACCAAGTTTGCAATGTTTCAGCACCAAGTGAAGATGGGTGGCCACCAGGGGGCAGCCTGCCCCACTAGCGGAGAGCCTGCTGGAGTGGCGGCCCAGCACTGCCCCCAGGGCCCAGCAGTGGTGACAGGACCTACAGTGAGTACCAGCAGCCTGGAGCAGGGGTGAGTTTGGGGGAGGTGCTGGGCATTTCTGTGTGTTCTCCTGTGCCTGGTAACAGTTCCCAAAGTGGAGATTCAGATATCTGCCCTGGGTCTTTGGGAATTGTTGTGAATTCACGTGACTGACGTGGACCATCTGTTTTTTCTGCAGGCGTCTTGTCCCAGGTGAAGCTTCAGGAGTCGAGTCCAGTACTGGTGAAGCCCTCCCAGAAGCTGTCACTCACCTGCACTGTCTTTGGTTTCTCCATCACAAGCAGTGGTTACTGCTGGCACTGGATCCGCCGGCCCTCAGTGAAGGGTCTGCAGTGGATGGGACTCATATGCTATAATGGCGGTACAAATTATGACCCATCCCTCCAAAGCCGGCTCTCCATCACTAGAGACACATCTAAGAATCAGTTCTCCCTGCAGCTGAGCTCGGTGACTGCTGAGGACACAGCTGTGTATTACTTTAAGTGCAAGGGAAACACAGTGAGGGGAAGTCAGTGTGAGCCCAGACACAAACTTCCCTGCAAGGAAGACACTGGGCAGCAGGGGGCACACAGGACTCACTGAGCACACATCCCCAGCACTAGACAGGCAGAGATGGATGACAAGGAGGACTCAGGGTTCCTTCCCTCTTTCATCTCTCAGCATGTCCACGGACAGTTTTTGTTTTTCTTTTTAAATCATTTTCCTGGGGGCTCGTACAATTCTTATCATAATCCACACATACATCCATTGTGTCAAGAACATATGTACATGTGTTGCCATCATCATTCTCACATTTGCCTTCGACTTGAGCCCTTAGTATCTGCTGTTCATTTTCCCCTCCCTCCCCACTCTCCCTACCTCATTAACCCTTCATCATTCATAAATTATTGTTATTATTTTGTCATACATTACACTGTCTGACATCTCTCCCCACCATTTTCTCTGCTGTCAATCCCCCAGGGAGGAGGCTATACCTAGATTCTTGTAATCAGTTCCCCCTTTCTACCCCACATTCTCTCCACCCTTCAGGAATCACCACTCTCACCACTGGTCCAGAAGGTGTCATCTGTCCTGAATTCCCTGTGTTTCCAGTTGCTATCTGTGCCTATGCACATCCTCTCATCTAGTCAGATTTGTAATGTAGAATTTATTACTCTCTAAATTTTCTCCTCACTGCCAACTTGAAAGGAGGAACTAGCATTGTCTGTTCACAGTACAAATATTAAAGTTACTCTAATATTTCATTGCCTTCCTTTAGAAACCAGTTTCCTTCTTGAAAAACAGGTTATCATGGTAATTCTCACCCTATCCATGACTCAAAACCTTTGACAATAAAATACAGGCATGCCAGATTCATGCATGCAATGCATGATTTCAAATGTACTCAGTGACCTACTATCGCCCAGGGTCAGGTCTGTGAAGGTTTCCTTCTGTTTTGCTCCCTGTGCACTGTTGTCAGTGAATCGTGCAGTGAATGACTAATGATCTCTATATCTGAGAAAACAATTGTGGTGACTTCTGGGGCTAAATTTGTGACATGTCCTTCGTGATGCTTGCTACCCATTGTCTCCCTGTATGCAGAAACAAGGGTTCCAAACAGAGAGACTCCTGACACTGGGAACAGGTGAACTGGAATGACCTGTCTGGTGGGCGGAGTCATTATTAAGATCACTCATTGGAGTCACAATAAAGGGAGCACTCATTGGAAGGACAGCTTTGATTCCAAAGGATAGTAAATATGTCACAAGGGGAGGAAATTGCAAACTAATTTCTCAAAATGTTCTTTAGGCCATTTTCAGCAGATGCCAGGCAATGAAGTCGTGATGATTTCCTCTCAGAAGCTGTGGTTTCCCCACCTTGTCAGCACCTTTCTAGGGATACCGTGCACAGTGACTCTTGGGAAACTTCCTGCATTGGCACTTGCCTTCTCTTCATTGGAATGGGCTTTGTCTGTCTGTCACCAGAGATCCAAAGGCAGACTTCAGAATAATAAGTATAGATGAGATCTCAGTTTACACTCCAGGAAACTAACTAGGGCCATTTGTTGTCAAAGTTAGAAATAGTTAATGCAAAAAAAAATATTCTCATGCTGAGTGGAAATTTTCTTCACACCCTCTGATGTATCTTGAATCTTTTCATCCTAATAAATACTCAAAAATGCATATTTATTCAATAAATTTCCCTTAGAATGATCTAGAAAATATTTTCTATGCCAATATTATTGTCTGGAATCATATAATTATTAACAAAATTCTCAAGTAATATGGAAAGGATGAAGAAGAAGAAAAGATAAAGCTAATCCATAAGAAAAACAAGAACAAAGCATGGAGTCTTACAAAATAATAATGAAAAAAATTAACAGAAACTTAAAAAAATGAACTCAGGGCACAAAATTTGAGGGGAAAAACTCAATAACTCCACAAAGGGGGAAAAAAAACCCAGAAATGCAATGCATTATGACAGCAATAAATGCATACACATCAATAATGACATGGAATGTAAAAGGACTCAATGCACCTCTCAAGAGGCAGTGAAAAGCATAAATCTGCTTGATCCATAAATCTGCTGCACCGCGACGGCTTCATCTCCGATTGTGTCCCCGCCGACCGCACTGCCATCTGCATCTCGTGTTCTCCCCGCAGCCCGGATACATAGTATGACCAATAGGTGTTCCATATCTCAGCTATTTTCTATGGAAAACCAAAGAGATCAGATCCTGATCGCCACTGTTGGCTTTGAAGAACGGGACGTCTTTAGAGAAGCTTGATCTTCGGAGGCCTCATCTTGAGACCTTACAAGTCCGGATTCCGGCAGAGTTCCTCTATCTCATCTTGTTGCTGATTGAAGGTGCCCTCCCCTTCTCCACCCGTCTTCATTACTGGGAGGTAGCAGGAAGTCAGCATCATGGTTGGGTCCAAGGCTACCGATGTGCCCCCGACCGCCACGGTGAAGTTCCTGGGGGCTGGCACAGCCGCCTGCATCGCGGATCTCATCACCTTCCCCCTGGATACCGCTAAAGTCCGGCTGCAGATCCAAGGAGAAAGCCAAGGGCCATTGCGGGCCATAGCCAGCGCTCAGTACCGCGGCGTGCTGGGCACCACCCTGACCATGGTGCGCACAGAGGGCCCCCGCAACCTCTACAACGGGCTGGTCGCCGGCCTCCAGCGCCAGATGAGCTTCGCCTCTGTTCGCATCGGCCTTTATGACTCCGTCAAGCAGTTCTACACCAAGGGCTCTGAGCATGCCGGCATCGGTAGCCGCCTCCTGGCAGGCAGCACCACTGGTGCCCTGGCTGTGGTGGTGGCCCAGCCCACAGATGTGGTGAAGGTCTGGTTCCAAGGTCAGGCCCCGGCTGGAGGTAGCCCAAGATACCAGAGCACTGTGGATGCCTACAAGATCATTGCTCGGGAGGAAGGGTTTCAGGGACTCTGGAAAGGGACCTCACCCAATGTGGCTCGGAATGCCATTGTCAACTGTGCTGAACTGGTGACCTATGACCTCATCAAAGATTCCCTCCTGAAGGCCAACCTCATGACGGATGACCTCCCTTGCCATTTCATTTCCGCCTTCGGGGCCGGCTTCTGCACCACCGTTATCGCCTCCCCGTCAACGTGGTCAAGACAAGATATATGAACTCTGCCCTGGGCCAGTACAGCAGCGCTGGCAACTGCGCCCTTACCATGTTCCAGAAGGAGGGGCCCCGGGCCTTCTACAAAGGGGTCATGCCCTCCTTTCTCCGCCTGGGTTCCTGGAACGTGGTGATGTTCGTCACCTACGAGCAGCTGAAGCGGGCCCTCATGGCTGCCTACACTTCCCAGGAGGCTCCCCTTTGAGCCTCTCCTGCTGCTGACCGGACGGAGCACCTCTGGTTTGTACATCAGCCCCAGCCAGGCCCTGCTTTTTGTCTCCTCCTTGCCTTCCCTTTGTCTCTCTTCCTACTCCATCCCCTTGTCACCCCTCCCTCCTTCCCCACCTCTCCTCGCTCTCTCTGCCGCCTCTTCTCATAGCCCCTCCGTCCTGAAGGAGTTGATCCCATCCTGGCACCAGCTAGGACGCCATGCCCCAGTCCCTTGATAAGCTCAGTCTGAGTCTTTGCCCTGCCCCCACAACCCAGCCAGCATGCCACCCATAAAGCAAGCTCAACTGTGAAAAAAAAAAAAGAAACACAATTAAGACATAAAGACAAATATAATCTAAAAATCAAAGGTAGAAGAAAATATATCAAGAAAATGGAAATTAAAAAAGCAAGGGTAGCAATATTAATCAATTACAATTTTAAAATGTGTTACTGGCTATACAAATTAATAATAAAATAGGACCAAATCTTTAATGAGAGACAAATAAGGGCATTATATGATAAAAGGAACAAAAGAGCAAGATGAAAAATAGTAATAAGTATATATTAATTTAGTGGCAGACCCTCAAAATATATTAATCAAGCTCTTATAGACTTAAAGATAGAACTACATAATTTTACAGTAATAGAGTTAAATACATCCACACTGGGTTTGACAGAACAACACTAAATATCAACTGGATAATAAATCAATACAGTAACAGAAGAACTAAATACCACAATTACTGACCTCTTAGACATGTAGGAAACATACTATCTGGGAAAACGTCAATGTACCTTCTTCTCATGTTCATATGTACCATTCTTCAGAATAAACCATACGTTAGGCTACAATGCTAGCTTTAATACATTTTTAAAAATTGTGATATTACAAATAAATTTTACTTCACCGCATTATTAAATTATATATGAACAATAGGAAGATAAAAGAATAAAATCTAACATGGAAAATGAGCAATTGTGTGCATTAAATTACTTGGAAATGGTAGGGATTAAGATTTTAAATTCCTTACAAAAACAAAAATAAGCATACCAAAAGCTTTAGTATACTTCAGAAGCAATACTAAGAACACACGTTATGAACAATATATGAAGATATCAAAAAATAAAGCAAAAGTCAGCATGGTAACACAAACCTTCAACAATTAGAACAAAAAAGAGCTAAGTAAAACATCAGTCACCAGAAGACAATAAATATTAAAGAATAGAGCAGAAATAAATGAAAAGGTGAAGATAAACAAGCGGCCATCTAGCTCAGAAGCAACAAAGTCCACATGGAAGAACACACCAGCCTGTGTGATCAAGTGGTCCCAAAGGGATCAGTTACCAGGCATCAAAGAACAAAAAATCATATCATTGACTGCACACCTCCATGATAGGATCGCTGAAGACAAATGGGTGCATAAGCAAATGTGGTGAAGAAAGCTGATGGTGCCCGGCTATCAAAAGAGATAGTGTCTGGGGTCTTAAAGGCTTGAAGGTGAACAAGCGGCCATCTAGCTCAGAAGCAAAAAAGCCCACATGGAAGAAGCACAACGGCCAGTGCGATCACGAGGTGCCAAAGGGACCAGGTATAAGGCATCATGCAAAAAAAAAAAAAGATGTAAGTGTGTGTATGTATGTGTATATCTGTGTATATGTATATATGTATATGTATATATGTATATATATACCATATTAAATGAAAGGGGAAGTGCAGAGTGGAGACCCAAGGCCCAAGTGTCGGCCAATGGAGATCCCCTCATAGAGGGGCTTAGGAGAGGAGATGGGTTAATTAGGGTGCGAGGTAGTACTGATGAAGAGCACAGCTTTCCCCCATATCCTGGATGCTTCCTCCCCCCAACTACCATGATCCGAATTCTACCTTGCAGGGCTGGATAGGACAGAGGCTGTACACTGGTACATATGAGGGCTGGAGGTACAGGGAATCCAGGGTGGATGATACCTTCAGGACCAAGGGTGTGAGGGATGATGCTGGGAGAGTGGAGGGTGAGTGGGTTGGAAAGGGGGAACTGATTACAAGGATCCACATGTGACCTCTTCCCTGGGAGAGGGACAGCAGAGAAGGGGGGAAGGGAGACTCCGGATAGGACAAGATATGACAAAATAACGATGTATAAATTACCAAGGGCACATGAGGGAGGGGGGAAAGGGGAGGGAGGGGAAAAAAAAGAGGACCTGATGCAAGGGGCTTAAGTGGAGAGCAAATGCCTTGAGAATGATTGGGGCAGGGAATGTATGGATGTGCTTTATACAATTGATGTATGTATATGTATGGATGGTGATAAGAGTTGTATGAGTCCCTAATAAAATGTAAAAAAAGAAAAGAGGAGAAAAAAATGATTAAGGCAAAGACTGTACAGATGTGCTTTATACAATTGATGTATGTATATCTATGAACTGTGACAAGAATTGTATGAGCCCCAATAAATTGTTAAAAAAAAACAATAAAGAGATCTTTTGCAGCAAAAAAAAAAGAAGAAATAAATGAAAAGGAAACAGGGAAATAATCAATAAGACAAGTTAATTCTTTAAAAATATTAACAAAGTTTGACAAACTACTGGTAAATTTATTAAACTAAAAGGAATAAGAAAAGCAAATATAAAGAATAAGAAATGAAAAGGCCAATATCACAACAGAACCAAAACTATGAAGATCACAACAGTGAATTTGAAAATTTAGAATAAGTGGACATATTTCTAGAAAAACACTACCTATCTTTATTTTTAAAAAATCATTTGCGGGGGTGGGGTGGGGCTCGTACAACTCTTGTCACAAACCATCCATCCATCCATCCATTGTGTCAAGCACATTTGTACATTTGTTGCCATCATCATTCTCAAAACATTTGCTTTCTACTTGAGCCCTTAGTATCACCTTCTCATTTTCCCCTCCCTCCCACTTCTGCCTCACTCATGAACCCTTGATAATTTATAAATTATTATTATTTTGTCATATCTCACACTGTCTGATGTTGCCCTTCACCCACTTTTCTCTTGTTCATCCCCTAGGGAGGAGGTTATATATAGATCCTTGAAATCGGTTCCCCCTTTACATCCCCAAATTCCCTCAACCCTCCCAGTATCGCCACTCACTCCACTGTTCCTGAAGGGATCTTCTGAACTGGATTCCATGCGTTTCCAGTTCCTGTCTGTACCAGTGTACATTATCTGGTCGGGATGGATTTGTAAGGTAGAATTGGGATCATGATAGTGGTGGGGGGAGGAAGCATTTAAGAACTAGAGGAAAGTTTTGTGTTCCATATTTGCTACACTGCACCCTGCACTCTTTTTCTCCCCAAGACCCTTCTGTAGGGGCATGTCCAGTTGCTTAGAGATGGGCTTTGGCTCCCAAATCTGTACTTCCCCTCATTCACAGTGATATGAATTTTTGTTCTTTGATGCCTGGTCCCTGATCCTTTGACACCTCGTGATCACACAGTCTAGTGGGCTTCTTCCATGTGGGCTTTGTTGCTTCTGAGCTAGATGACTGCTTGTTTACTTTCAAGCCTTTAAGAAACCAGACGCTATATCTTTTGATAGCTGGGCGCCATCAGCTTTCTTCACCACATTTGATTATGCACCCATATGTCTTCAGTGATAGTATTAGGAAGGTGAGCATTATGGAATGCTAGTTTAATAGAACAAAGTGTTCTTGCACTGAGGGAGTACTTGAGTGGAGGTTCAATGTCAATTGGCTACCTTAATATAAACTTATAAATATATGGACATAGATTTATTCCCCCATCATCATATATAAATATATTTACATATGTACATGCCTGCATTGTGACCTCTATAAATGTCCTTTGCCTCCTAGTTCTTTCCATTATTTCCTTTTACTTTCCTCTTGTCCCACTATCATGCTCAGCCTCCATTTTGGATTCAGTAATCCTACTCAGTTACATTGTCCTTGATCAATCCCTATCAGGCGTCTCACATGCTTCTTGCCACTGATTTTGGATCCCTTCTTGTACCCTTGTCCCCAGGTTTATTAACACCATTTCCTTTCCCCAACCTCCCCCTCTCCTTTGACCCCCCCTCCCCCAGGACCATCGGTCACGTTGTTTTCTCCTCCAGATTGTTTATCTAGCCTATCTTACCTAGATAGACCTGCAGAGATAATAATACGCACACAAAATAAGACAGAGCAAGACAAAGTGACAAAAGAAAACAAAACAGCAGCAAAAACAAAACAAAGACATAATAGTTCAAGGTCTGTTTGATGACGTTTAGGAGTGTTTTCCAGTGGAGTTTGATGGGGTGCCACGGCCTGGCCCCAAAGTCTATTTTTGGTACTCCTTTGGGACTTCCTTGCTCTGTACTCTTGCTGTTCTATTGCCCGGCCTTAGTGTTTTGCCTTGTTGTGGTGGGGTCAGATCGGGTGCCACTCCCACACTGTATCTCCAGTGCTGTCCCCTGTAGGGCTTTGGGTTCGTGAGGGTTTTCATGTCTCCTAGTGGGGCCGGCCATATGGTTCTCTCTGTGCATTGACTACTCTGAGCAAGGATATCAGTCCTCAAGGCTTGGTGGGTCAGGATGTGCTCCTCACCCTTCATTGCTCCCATGTGCTTTGATCAGACATATCCCTCTCTCTGACCTGTAGCTTCTGTGCTATCTTCTGAAGTAAATTCTTCTGGGGGGAGCAGTGGCTTTCCATGTAGTTGGGATTGGGCCTGGGCCCTGAACACTATCTATCTAAGTTTAAAAAGTCTGATGTCCAAGATGTCAACTGAAAATTAAAAAAGAAGAAATAGATCATATGCTATAAAAAATGTTCAAACTGTAAAAATGGTAGACCTCTATGACTGCACTGGAAAACAGTAATCATTGGTTGCTAGATTAATTTGACTCAAACATGCCCTAAATATGAATACACATATACATGTGAATATGTATGGAAGTACAGATATTAATATCAATACAAATAAGAACATGAATATTAGTGTAAATATAATTGAAAATATAAACATGAATAACAATTTGAGTGTGAATATGAATATGCATGTCAATGTAAATATGAATCTAAATCTAAATACACATATGAATCTAAACATATATGTGAACATAAATATGAATATAAATATGAAAATTACTGTGAATATCAATATAAGTAAATATATGTTAAAGTGAATAAATAAAGACAAATATCATTATATAAAATAAAAATATTTCATGATATGATCGCTGAGGACAAATGGGTGCATAAGCAAATGTGGTGAAGAAAGCTGATGGTGCCCAGCTATCAAAAGAGATAGTGTCTGAGGTCTTAAAAGCTTGAAGGTAAACACGTGGCCATCTAGCTCACAAGCAACAAAGCCAACATGGAAGAAGCACACCAGCCTGTGCGATCACGAGGTGTCGAAGGGATCAGGTATAAGGCATCATCAGGGGGAAAAAAATCATACCATAGTGAATGAAGGGGGAAGTGCAGAGTGGAGACCCAAAGCCCATTTGTCGGACACTGGAGATCCCCTTGCAGAGGGGTCTAGGGGAGGAGATGAGTCCATCAGGGTGGGATGTAGCACCGATGAAGAATACAGCTTTCCTCCAGTTCCTAAATGCTTCCTCCCCCCCAACTATTATGATCTGAATTCTACCTTGCAAGTCTGGATAGAGCAGAGTATGAACACTGGTGCAGATAGGAGCTGGCGGCACAGGGAATCAAGGGCAGTTGAAACCTTCAGGACCAGGGATGTGAGGGGCGATACTGGGAGGATTGAGGGTGAGTGGGTTGGAAAGAGGGAACCGATTACAAAGATCTACATGTGACCTCCTCCCTGGGGGATGACAACAGAAAACGAGGTGAAGGGAGACATAGGACAGGGCAAGATATGACAAAATAATAATTTATAAATTATCAATGGCTCACGAAGGAGGGGAGAGGGGGAAGCGGGGAGGAAGGGGGAAAAAAGGACCTGATGCAAAGGGCTTAAGTGGAGAGCAAATGCATTGAAAATGATGAGGGCAACGAATGTACAGATGTGCTTTACACAATTGATGTGTGTATGGATTTTGATAAGAGTTGTATGAGTCCCTAATAAAATGTTTTTAAAATATTTCAATATATTTGTAATATATTATTTGAATATATGCTCAATATATTCAAAGTATGAGTATATATGTAAAAAGAAATATAAGTATATCTGCCACTTTGAGGGTCCCTTGTACATGTACACCAGATTTATTACTGATAAAAAACAGAAATCTTAAAAAAAAGCTATTTCCTGACAGTGTATTTTAATGTAATTTAATGTTCAAGTCAGTGTTTTCCTTTTCGAACATTTTTTGAGAACTCCAATCACGTTCTTTTAAATACCCTTTGCATTTGGGGAACAAAAATAAGACTGAAGGAGAATATCAGGGATGCCGAGTCGATAAAGTAAGGTTTCCTTACTTGCAGTCACTGATACTTTCAATATCTTCCCCCAAACCATAATTTTGGTCATCGACTTTTCAGCAGTCGTCCCTACCCATTGTACAGATATCACAGGCATTTTAGGCAATTGATCCTCAAAGTGACATCACACTACCCTGTAATACAGGTTCCCTGAAGCAGATGTTTATAAAAAGGCTGCATGGTGCAGTGGACTAAGTATTAAGTTACTAACCACAGGTTATGGGTTCAAACCCAGCATCCACTCCTTGAGTCAAAGATTAAATTATGTGTGTCATAATATTGAGAGCCCTGGAAACCTTCTTGGTCTTTCACTTGCCTGCATCCCACTTGCTTCAGGAACCAGCTCTTGGGGAAACCTTCCTGTGGAGTTGTGATCCATGAGTTTAGCAAGCTGTTCCCTGTTCCCATATTGTATACCATTCACAGTGACACTCATATACAAATACCTGGCATCTTTAAATGCAGCTTCTCCACCAGGGGGCTCCAGAACCTTCTTAGCCAGGGTGAGCTTTCAGAGGCACCTTTATCAAAATTATTGGAAATAAACTTCCATGGGACTTTTGGTAGTTTTTAAAAAAATGTTAACATTCCCAGTGGTAAAGACTCTAAATGTCTATAATAAAGGTCTTTAGGCTAAAATACATGAGAGTTCACCTTTACAGTGAACTTTGAAACAAATGGCAGAACGCTGTTCAAGGATACAGAACAAAGGGCAAAAGACAGGTAGCTGTTTCCCACACTGCTTCAAGAGGAACCATCTGAGCAAAAACCAGGATCACTCAAGAAAAAGGTAAAGGTGCACTAAGAGCATCAGTGAAAAAGTAGGTCCAGGGAGCAGTGGAATGCCTACTGAAATGCTTCAACAAGCAGATGAGGCACTGGAAGCACTCACTCACCTTTGCCATGTAATATTTAACACAGCTGTGTGGCCAACTGACTAGAAGTGATTACACACACACACACACACACACACAATGTCATGTCAAATTGAAGATATAGAAATGAAGAGGTGGATTTTGGAAGCCTGATGATAGCTCCTAGTGGGTGTGGCCTTATCACAAGGATCATCCTGGGAACTTCCTCTCTCTGTTTTCACCTTCTTGTTGAGGGGCCACTGGGAGACCTGCCAAAGCCCTGGAGATGCGTCCACCACAGAACTCTTCACCCACAAGGCTGTGCTTCCTGCACTCTGCATCGTTGCTTGTGGCTGTGTGAGTTTGACGAGGGATTCCTGGACTAGTACTGGACTAATGGACTTGATCTGGACTGGGATGTTTGTTTGATATACAATCACTCCTTGATATAAAGCTCTTTCTTATACCTATAGGAGTGTCATTACATTTTTTTTCTAGTCACCCTGGCCTAACACATATACACACATGTACACAGACTGAGTGAAACAATTTTTCACACAGACACAAATCTTGGAATGACAGCTACAAACGGTGAAAACAATTTGCTTTAACTAAGATCTTTTTTTCAGGGCTTTCAGTGCTAGGGCCCTAAATATCGATGAGACCGGCCATGTATACAGGTGCCAGATCTTAACAAGTAGGGACAGAAATGACACTAAGGAAAAAATTAGGCCTTTGACTTAGCTAGCACCCATGACAACTCATGCCTACACACAGTCACAGGAGAATCAGTGAGACAAGATAGAGGGGGTTAACCTGGGTCAGGGCTATGGAGAAGTTCTTGCAAAGTTACAGCTAAACAAAGTATAAAATTACCCTAACTAGTTTATATTTCTACCATAAAATAATAGCAGTTTGACACTTTAAGTTCAGACTCAGCTAAACTCAGCTTCTATCTCCACATAGTCAGCCTCTACTGAGTTATTTCTGGTCCCTGACTTGCAATGTAAAGCAATGTAAGGAGTGTCAGACAGAGCGAGGTTGCTGAGAGCACCCTGGCCAGTGCAGGGAGACACAGTTAAGAACACACTCCCTGGTTATGTCCTAGATGGATATTGGGGAGCTAGAGTCCTATGCTCTTAAGTCATACTTGGACATCAGAGATTTCTGCCCCAATTTTGTAAGCTATTCAGTTTGGCAGTAGTGTACCTCTCCCAGTCAGGGTCCTTTCCCTGCTCCTGTAGTCCCACATGTGATTGTGTTTAATTGATCTGCCACTAATTGTTTGTGAGTTTCTTTTGAATTCTGCGAAGGAGCTCAAAAGAACTATGTGGTCAGCATAAGGAGATGCTTTCTGCCAAAGATATAGGTCAGACCTCATTTTTGTTGTTGATGATGTGTAGTGTTTTTGTAATTACTTTCCAAAGTTGTCATACTTCAAGAAGCCTATGAGCACACCTATTTATATATAATATATATACACACTTATATATATATATATAATTGTGAAATTACTCAAACTTTATAAATTGCCAAGCAATCAGAATTTTCTTGTAACTTCCCGGATCCCTCTGTATGTATACTCTCTGAAAATTTCCTTTCACATCAGTACTTTGGATCCTTAGAGATACTACTGCCACTCCCTGGATTGTTTTGTTACTCAAATAAACTCTTTAATTTTTAACAGAAACCCCAGTTTTCTCTTTGACAGGAATGATGGAAGAGGAAATGGTATGCACATTCTTTCTCAAGGCTGTCTATCAATCACTGCTACATCCTGAAAGGAAGGAAGGAAAGAAGGATGAGAGGGAGGGAAGGAGGGAGGGAAGGAGGGAGGGAAGGAGGGAGAGAGGAAGGGAGGAAAGGAAAATAAGCAACAATATATGACAATAGATTTACCATCTTAAGGAAATTTTATTTTTATTAATGTTGTAAATAATCTTTGGTGAAATTTTACCAATATTTATCACCAATAATTATTACCAATAATTTATTACCAATAAAGGAACCAAGAAGAATCAGATTCCAGAATAAGAACAATGAAGTCATTGGACATTCTGTGTGAGACCACTGCCCAAACTCCTTGGCCCTGTGTAACACTGCAAATTTCACACTTCCCCAAGGAATCTCCCCTGGGAGATGACATATTGACACAAGATTATGAAATATACATACCTTATGTATTGCCGATACTTATTCTGCATTTTACTTCCTGATACCCTCTCTTTGTTGACCCATTTCCTCTGAGAATGGGTCCTACTATCATTTAGGACTAAACCTGCTGGGCACACATGCAGAGGAAAGGCATTCCCAACCTCCAGGTCACCATGAAACAGGACTTTGGCCAAGGATCCAAAATGTGCTTGAAAGACATCAGATGAAATGGAAAGACATTTAGAAGCAAGAAGTACAAAAAGCCATGTCTTTTCAATAATCACAAGCCCACCCTGTGCATATCCATGATTGTTCCTGTGAAACTGGTACATATCCATTAATCCCTAAATTTACTTACTGATCCTTATGCCTAAAAGTATAAATTAAAAAAATTCTCCTTCTCTTTTTATATTCCTTTTTTTTCAGGATCTTATCTTGAGGATTCTCCTTTTGGATCATTCCTTCCACTTTCCAAGTAAAGCTTCCCCATTTCATTGCCATCCAGCCCCTGCCTTTGTTTCTCAGCAGTAATTGGGTTGGAAACTTGGAACACATTTCCTTTTGATGAGTACATTTCTTTTTAAAAAAATTTTTATTAGTTGGTTCTTCTTTTTTAAAAAAATATCATTTTATTTTGAGCTCTTACAGCTCTTATCACAATCCATACATCCATCTATTATGTCAAGCACATTTGTATATATGTTGCTGTCATTATTTTCAAAATATTTTCTTTCTACTTGAGCCCTTGGTGCAGTGTGTTTTTCAACATGACATTACATATTCATTTCCAACCCCCTTCCCCAAACTATCATTCTAACAGGGCCTGTGTAGAATACTGTTGTGTGTTTTGACACATTTTTGCTTATTTCAGGTACCTTTGAATCTGTTCCAACTGATACCAACCTTCTGCAGAACAGAGCACGGTCTGATGCTGCGCCATCATCACACTGGTTATGCTTGGTCTCATGGCTACATCTGTTGCATCAATCCATGTCATTAGGGAGGTCCCCGTTTTTCACTGGCCCTCGACTTTACTGAGCATGTAGTCTTTTTATCCAGGTACTGCCCTCTCCTCATAGCATGACCAACGTGTGTGAGGTGAAGTGCTACCATCCGTATCCTTACTTCTAGGAAATTCCGTGCCTGTACTCCCTCTAAGATCAATTTATTTTTATAGTACCCCATGGTATTTTCAAAATTCTTCTCCAAAACCACCATCATTCAAAGTCCATCAAAGTATTCTCCAGCTTTCTTTACCCATCGCCCAGCTTCACTTGTATGTAATGTGAGCGAAAACTCTGACCCATGGCTGTTTTCATGGGCTCCTTCATCCTGAATGTGACATCATAATGCCCTGTAATATATTAGACACCTTAGGGAGGAGATATGAAGAGGCAAGTGACAGTTTGAGGTTATGTATCTGGTTATTAAATGAAAGCTCGATGATTTAAAATCACTAGTTAGTCCTTGCAGAAATAGGAGGTTATCAGACCCAGGGTACATTTATGAACTGTCAAACTGTACCAAGAATCCCACAGAGAAGTTCTGTTCAACCATACAGCGTCTCTATGAGGCAGAAAAGACTCAAGGAGAGAGGGTTAGGTTTTTGAGGCAAATATTTCTTTGCTTGCTTGTTGACTTGCTTGCTTGATTCAATGATTTTTTTTCCTCAGTGGAGAAAAGTTCCTGGTGTGTGAATAGCTCTCAGAGCTCACAATGAACAACAGAAAGAATAAGTGAATGAAAATGTGAAGTGTTCATATCAAAGAACACAGATACACCAGGACTCTGATTAATTTCAGCGAGCACACACTTCGATCTGGCAAGATGTGAAACTGAGCCTCTGCTTAGGCATCTGATAACCTCCATGTCTGCAAGCTGCCTTGGTCCAGCATGCGGCAGGAGCCAGTCTTGGAGAAAACTCCTTTTGGAGCAGCAGGACCTATGTGCCCGTGGACTGTTCACAGTCTCCAGACCTTATCCAGCCAATGGTGTTCATAGGCAAATCACTAATGTGATTTCCTGTTTAAATGCTGTCTCCCCACCAGGGACTCAAGTGACTGCTGAATAAGGGTGACCTTGCTCCAAAATGTCTGCTTCCTTCCTCCTTCTCCTCATAGTGCTGTGTCTCCCATCAGGTCAGTGTTGGGGGAAGATGGAATCCTACAAGGCATATTCACAGAGGTAGGGTGTTTTATGTTTATTTCCTATGTCTCCAGGTGGCCTGGCGCAGGTGCAGCTTCAGGAGTCTGGTCCTCAGATGGTTAGACCTTCACAGACCATCACTCTCACCTGCACCATCACGGGGGACTCTGTTTCCAGTACCAGTGCTACTTGGGATTGGATCAGGCAGCACTCTGGAAGCGGCCTTGAATGGATGGGAAGGACTTACTACTACAGCTCAAAATGGTACAGAGAATATGCGCCATCTCTAAAAGATCGTCTAGTCATCAACCCAGACACATCCAAGAACCAGTTCTCCCTGCAGCTGAGCTCCGTGACTGCTGAGGACACGGCCATGTATTACTGTGCAAGGAGCACAGTGAGGGGAAGTCAGTGTGAGCCCAGACATAAGCCTCCCCTACAGGGAAAACACTGGGCAGCAGGGGGCGCACAGGACCCACTGAGCACAGACACCCAGCCCTAGACAGACACAGATGAAGGATAGGGAGGATTTCCTGTTGGAATCAGGTCGCCATGGAGAGTTTTTCTTTTCCTTAACCTAAATTTTCTCCTCACTGCCCCCTTGAAAGGAGGAACTAGTATTCTCTGTTTGCAGAACAAATATTAAAGTGACTCTAATATTTCATTGTCATCCTATAGAACCCACTTTCCTTCTTGAAATACAGGTTATCATGGTAATTCTCATCCTACAGGCATAGCCAGATTCATGCGTGCAGTGCATGATTTCAAATATACTGAGCTCAGTGACATACTACCGTCCAGAGGCAGGTCTGTGAGGTTTCCTCCTGCATTGCTCCCTGTGCTCTGTTGGCACCAAATGACTAGTGATCTCTTTGTCTGAGAAAATAACTGTGGTGATATCTGGGACTAAATATATGCCATGTCCTTAGTGATGTTTGCTACCCATTGTCTCCCTTTATGAGGAAACAAGTGTTCCAGGCACAGAACGACTCCGAAGAAGGCTGAACGTCCACAATTGAATGGTCATTGCCAGAAATGAAGTGGCAGCCGGATCAGACTGGGAAACTTAAGCTTCCATTAGACAATGAAGATGTGAGAATCTGGTACGTCCACAATTCACGGTTTCCTTAGATCCATGAAATTCCGTGTTGAATTTCAGTCAGAAAATGAAAACTCCAGAGCCTCTGTTCAGCAGGCCCGGGTGTAGCTCCCAGAGGCACACTGGTGCTCCTCTAGATTTTGGATAAAAATCGTTTTCACAGGAATAAGGAACCTTGATCCAGCCAGGTGGGTCTTGACAAACGAAATTGCTGCTTGTGCTGGCTATACTGACAAGCACCCAGCTGTGCTAGTCCATCACTTATTCAGCACAGGAATCTGCATCAATTGAGCCAAGACAAAGGAAAGCTCAGGGAGGCAGCACCCGTTTAGAAAAGCATTTGTACTTTGAAGAGGAGGCCAATGATGTGAAAAGACATACCCATGGCAAATAGTTTTCATCATGGGCAGAATTTCACGGAGCAATATTGCTGGGAGAGAAAAGGCATCACCTGAGGGAGGCACGCTCAACAAAACTACCTAGGGCAGGAGCCCGGTTGCCCCCAGGCACTAGGCGTGTCAGGCCTCAGCATTGTAAGGAGAGTTCACTGAAGTCCCTGAGTGAAGTTTTCTCCGCTGTCCTACGTCTACGTTCCTAAAATTTACTCTGTGGTTTCTGATGATCCTGGGTTATGAACGGCCATCATTCACCGTTCTCCTTACACTCGTGCGTCTCCATCGACCTTAAAAGAAAGGGAGGACACACAACTGCTGGCTGGTAAATTCAGCAAAGTTTGTCTCAACACAAGAGACAGCTCTGTGGTGACCCGTCTTCCATGGTAAAACATTTCCTAGCGAATAAGGTATCTTCCCATCGCAATGACAATACGAGAGAATTGCCACCGATGGATTTGCCGCTGTGCCTACAAACATCATCTTGAGGCCATACAGTAGTGAAGCACGGGAACCCAGGCGCTTCACCCTTTACCCTAGACCAGTGAAACTCAGAGAAGCACTATAGACCTGTGAGACATGACGTTGCTGGAAGCATCAGTGTACAGAGGCATGGGAACCTCGAAGGAGCTTCTTCCGTGTGAATAAAACGCAGGCTGAACTTCATAGCAGGTTCCAGATTCTCAGGAATTCCACGGGCTGTATTGCTCAGAGCTAGAACCCACTGCTTGGGGCACACTTGAACTGAAAAATCTTGCTGGACTCACGGCTTTCCCAAAGACCCAAGATTCTCAAAGAGCGAGCGTAAGGTTGACGGAAAAAAAACTGCCGGTGGCGCCTTTTTGCCTTGAAACCGGCAAGAAGCAAGATTTTCCTTAAACCATGAATCTCAGAAACATTGTGATCGTGAAGGAAAACCAGGGAGAGCAGATGTAATTCCAATAATCCAACACTTAAATGAAACCTCAAACCTAAATCCTATCCTAAAACCAACCCTAATCCTAACCCTAACCTAGGTCAAAAACTAGCCCTAGGTCTAAACCTAAAAAGAGGTGTAACCCTAAGCCTAGGTCTAATTCTGTATACTCCTAAACTTAAACTGAACCCTAACCTAAGGCTCACACTAAACCAAGCCCTAACCCTAACCATATGTCTACCCTAAGGCTAAGCCTAATCCTAACCCCAAATCTGATGTGAACATGCAGCTCCCCCTACAACTAACCTTACTCCTAACCGTCACCCTTCGCCTGAACCTAACTTAACTCTATCCATCACCTTCAATCCAAGCCTCCATATCACCGTTAATGTAATCCAATCCCTTAAACTAGACAGAGAGCTAAACTTATCCACAAACAAAACGGATGTAACACACAAGCCGCAAGCCTGACCCCAACTCTTAACCTCGCACACTTTCTAACCCTCACACAAATATTAACCCTAACCCATACCTAAACAGTCAAGTTTACCATAAGCCTAAATGAGACAATAGGTTCTTTCATCCTTAAGCACTCTTACCTAAAACCTCACACTCACCCTACATTTCATCCACAACCTTACCATAACCCGAATCCTCACGCAGCCGTAACTCTAACCTGAACTCGAACACTGTCTCTAAACATGCCCACATGCCTGTACCTATGCCCGTTTAAAGTTAACCCTAAACCAAAATCTTCGGTCCCACTATTTTGCAGCATTTTAAAGAAGTACACTGGGAAAGCTTTTTCTGCAAGGAAGAAACTGCAGGCGGCGTGGCTGAAATGAGAATATCATGCTGCACGAGCTCTTTGCCCTCAGATGTAGAAGTGTCATCATTGGGCTTTATAGAGAAACGGGACTTTAATAAGTGATCATCAACCTCTGTGAATTCCCTTTGTTCTAGACGCCTGAAATAAAGAGTTGTCCTGAGTCACATAAACCTCCACCGAGTGGTCTTAATGTGGCGCGGGAACATGCCGATATAAGAGAATTCCGAAGAAGGCTGAACGTCCACAATTGAATGGTCATTGCCAGAAGTGAAGTGGCAGCCGGATCAGACTGGGAAACTTAAGCTTCCATTAGACAATGAAGATGTGAGAATCTGGTACGTCCACAATTCACGGTTTCCTTAGATCCATGAAATTCCTTGTTGAATTTCAGTCAGAAAATGAAAACTCCGGAGCCTCTGTTCAGCAGGCCCGGGTTTAGCTCCCAGAGGCACACTGGTGCTCCTCTAGAATCTGGATAAAAATCGTTTTCACGGGAATAAGGAATCTTGATCAAGCCAGGTGGGTCTTGACAAACGAAATTGCTGCTTGTGCTGGCTATACTGACAAGCACCCACCTGTGCTAGTCCATGGCTTATTCAGCACAGGAATCTGCATCAATTGAGCCAAGACAAAGGAAAGCTCAGGGAGGCAGCACCCGTTTAGAAAAGCATTTGTACTTTGAAGAGGAGGCCAATGATGTGAAAAGACATACCCATGGCAAATAGTTTTCATCATGGGCAGAATTTCACGGAGCAATATTGCTGGGAGAGAAAAGGCACCACCTGAGTGAGCCATGCTCAACAAAACTACCTAGGGCAGGAGCCCGGTTGCCCCCAGGCACTAGGCGTGTCAGGCCTCAGCATTGTAAGGAGAGTTCACTGAAGTCCCTGAGTGAAGTTTTCTCCGCTGTCCTACGTCTACGTTCCTAAAATTTACTCTGTGGTTTCTGATGATCCTGGGTTATGAACGGCCACCATTCACCGTTCTCCTTACACTCGTGCGTCTCCATCGACCTTAAAAGAAAGGGAGGACACACAACTGCTGGCTGGTAAATTCAGCAAAGTTTGTCTCAACACAAGAGACAGCTCTGTGGTGACCCGTCTTCCATGGTAAAACATTTCCTAGCGAATAAGGTATCTTCCCATCGCAATGACAATACGAGAGAATTGCCACCGATGGATTTGCCGCTGTGCCTACAAACATCATCTTGAGGCCATACAGTAGTGAAGCACGGGAACCCAGGCGCTTCACCCTTTACCCTAGACCAGTGAAACTCAGAGAAGCACTATAGACCTGTGAGACATGACGTTGCTGGAAGCATCAGTGTACAGAGGCATGGGAACCTCGAAGGAGCTTCTTCCGTGTGAATAAAACGCAGGCTGAACTTCATAGCAGGTTCCAGATTCTCAGGAATTCCACGGGCTGTATTGCTCAGAGCTAGAACCCACTGCTTGGGGCACACTTGAACTGAAAAATCTTGCTGGACTCACGGCTTTCCCAAAGACCCAAGATTCTCAAAGAACGAGCGTAAGTGTGACGGAAAAAAAACTGCCGGTGGCGCCTTTTTGCCTTGAAACCGGCAAGAAGCAAGATTTTCCTTAAACCATGAATCTCAGAAACATTGTGATCGTGAAGGAAAACCAGGGAGAGCAGATGTACTTCCAATAATCCAACACTTAAATGAAACCTCAAACCTAAATCCTATCCTAAAACCAACCCTAATCCTAACCCTAACCTAGGTCAAAACCTAGCCCTAGGTCTAAACCTAAAAAGAGGTGTAACCCTAAGCCTAGGTCTAATTCTGTATACTCCTAAACTTAAACTGAACCCTAACCTAAGGCTCACCCTAAACCAAGCCCTAACCCTAACCATATGTCTACCCTAAGGCTAAGCCTAATCCTAACCCCAAATCTGATGTGAACATGCAGCTCCCCCTACAACTAACCTTACTCCTAACCGTCACCCTTCGCCTGAACCTAACTTAACTCTATCCATCACCTTCAATTCAAGCCTCCATATCACCGTTAATGTAATCCAATCCCTTAAACTAGACAGAGAGCTAAACTTATCCACAACCAAAATGGATGTAACACACAAGCCGCAAGCCTGACCCTAACTCTTAACCTCGCACACTTTCTAACCCTCACACAAATATTAACCCTAACCCATACCTAAACAGTCAAGTTTACCATAGGCCTAAATGAGACAATAGGTTCTTTCATCCTTAAGCACTCTTACCTAAAACCTCACACTCACCCTACATTTCATCCACAACCTTACCATAACCCGAATCCTCACGCAGCCGTAACTCTAACCTGAACTCGAACACTGTCTCTAAACATGCCCACATGCCTGTACCTATGCCCGTTTAAAGTTAACCCTAAACCAAAATCTTCGGTCCCACTATTTTGCAGCATTTTAAAGAAGTACACTGGGAAAGCTTTTTCTGCAAGGAAGAAACTGCAGGCGGCGTGGCTGAAATGAGAATATCATGCTGCACGAGCTCTTTGCCCTCAGATGTAGAAGTGTCATCATTGGGCTTTATAGAGAAACGGGACTTTAATAAGTGATCATCAACCTCTGTGAATTCCCTTTGTTCTAGACGCCTGAAATAAAGAGTTGTCCTGAGTCACATAAACCTCCACCGAGTGGTCTTAATGTGGCGCGGGAACATGCCGATATAAGAGAATTCCGAAGAAGGCTGAACGTCCACAATTGAATGGTCATTGCCAGAAGTGAAGTGGCAGCCGGATCAGACTGGGAAACTTAAGCTTCCATTAGACAATGAAGATGTGAGAATCTGGTACGTCCACAATTCACGGTTTCCTTAGATCCATGAAATTCCTTGTTGAATTTCAGTCAGAAAATGAAAACTCCGGAGCCTCTGTTCAGCAGGCCCGGGTTTAGCTCCCAGAGGCACACTGGTGCTCCTCTAGAATCTGGATAAAAATCGTTTTCACAGGAATAAGGAATCTTGATCAAGCCAAGTGGGTCTTGACAAACGAAATTGCTGCTTGTGCTGGCTATACTGACAAGCACCCACCTGTGCTAGTCCATGGCTTATTCAGCACAGGAATCTGCATCAATTGAGCCAAGACAAAGGAAAGCTCAGGGAGGCAGCACCCGTTTAGAAAAGCATTTGTACTTTGAAGAGGAGGCCAATGATGTGAAAAGACATACCCATGGCAAATAGTTTTCATCATGGGCAGAATTTCACGGAGCAATATTGCTGGGAGAGAAAAGGCACCACCTGAGTGAGCCATGCTCAACAAAACTACCTAGGGCAGGAGCCCGGTTGCCCCCAGGCACTAGGCGTGTCAGGCCTCAGCATTGTAAGGAGAGTTCACTGAAGTCCCTGAGTGAAGTTTTCTCCGCTGTCCTACGTCTACGTTCCTAAAATTTACTCTGTGGTTTCTGATGATCCTGGGTTATGAACGGCCACCATTCACCGTTCTCCTTACACTCGTGCGTCTCCATCGACCTTAAAAGAAAGGGAGGACATGCAACTGCTGGCAGGTAAATTCAGCAAAGTTTGTTTCAACACAAAAGAGACAGCTCTGTGGTGACCCGTCTTCCACGGTAAAACATTTAATTACAACTCTCTTTTATACACGTGTGTCTGTGGATTTCAACATTTCAGTGCACAGATTAGCACATTCCCATAGAGGAGTGAACCTCCCTTCCGTCATGTCTATAGGTATTTCTCCTTCCTATGGGCAGCTGGACAGTAATTTATCTGGGGAACGTCTTGTAAACCAGGACAATGGTGCTTCCCCAGCTTTCTGTGATGAAGGGCCAGGCCATTGGTTACCTTTATAAAAGTCTCCTGACACGTCCTAGTGATGTCTGTTTCTGGGACCATAGTGGCTTCCTCTTCCTCGGTTGGTCTTGTTGGTAGGTGCTGTCCAGTTGGTCTGCTTCAAAGCAACCCCAATGTACAGGACAAGGAAAGGCTTGCCAGTCCTGGGCCACCCTCATTTCTTTCTGATGTTTGAACCCATCGTTGCAGCTCCCGTGGCCATGCATCCTGCAAACGGCCTGGCTCTTTGTCACTGATCCTCCCCTTTAATCTGACCAAAAGTGTTCGTCATCTGGTCCTCTCTCTGACAAGGTTCTGCCTAGTTTTACTAGTCCTCCACTACCTGACAGTGTATCAATGATTAGCATAAGGTTTTCAGTGGTGTATTTTGTCATCCTCAGTGTGTCCTTATTGGGGGCTCTTACAACTCTTGTTACAATCCATACACCAATTGTATCTGACGTAGTCATACGTATATTGCCATCATTCTTTTCTAGACATTTACTTTCTATTGAGCCCTTGGGATCAGCTCCCCTTTTTTTCCTCCTCCCCCACTCGTGGTTCCTTGATAGATTATAGATTGTTATTATTTTCATATCTCACATCGACCATTGTCTCTTTTATCCTCAGCTTTCTGTTGCTCCTCTCCCTGCGAGGGGTGTGCGGTTATATGTCATTTGGTATCTCTATTCCCATTCCTGTTCCTGGGTTCCATGTGTTGTGAGTTTTATCTCTTGCTAATACCTATGCACTCTAGTCCAGAGTGGGAAGCGGCACTGGGGTGATGATAGTGGGCGGTGATGAGACCTCAAGGGGTCAGAGGCAGATTGTGTGATTCATTGGTGCGATCCATATCTCCTCAGGGGGGCCTCCACCCAGTGGGACACAGCATCTGGGAGGCTTGTGGCTTTCTCCTGAGACAGCATGGTGGCCAAGGGCCCAGGCATTGAGGGTGGGACTCTGGGCCTGGGGTGGCAGCACTTGCAGAAGCCACCCCCTCCCCCAGGCACCCACCTGGATATGGATGAGCACGTGAGACAGTTGGCTGTGAACTTTGAGGGTGGCCTCAGTGTCTCAGAGCAGGTGGGGTCTGGCCTGAGTCAGCTCCCACAGCTCCAACCAGGAAGCCCTGCCCCCAGGCGGGGGTCAGCAGTTATCCCAGCATGCTCATTCCTCCCCCTCAGCTTCTGTCTGGTCAGCCCTTCAGCTTCCTGGCTGGGTTTAGAACTTGTCCTAAGCTCCCAGAGGGCCACCGTCCTGAGATCTTGCTCAGCGCTTCAGGCCTTTCTGCAAACTCTCCTCCCAGGAGCCCATTATCACTAGCAGTTTACCCCTTGCTCTAACGATGCTCCAGGAGGCCTGCTTGGGAAGTGTTGGGCTGTTGCCTGGTTCAGTCCCACTAACTGCTCCTCAGGAGAAAGAAGAGGTTCCCTGCTCTTGGAAAGATTTACTGGCTTGCAAACCCTCTGGAGGATCCCCATGAGTCAGTAGGTGGGGTCATTCTAAAGCCCGGCACTCCGCAGGTAGCCACGTTGTGTGCCACCCAGGCATGCTGTGTGTTTGGAGGAGACTGCACACCCTTCAAAGGTAGAAGCTGCACCCCTCCATGGTTCATGCATGCAGCAAATGCAGGGCCCCTGAGACTCCGGGCCAGCCTCTGGGCTAGGATCATGGGCAAATCGTTATCTCGCCTAAGCTCCATCTGGGCTGGAAACGCAGTAGCTTGTACTGTGACCTGGGTCAGCCTGGGGCTGTGCAGGGCATCCTCAGCCCAGCTCAACTCTTCCCAGAACACCCCTGCAGGTGCAGGGAGCCCTTGGCTTGGGAAAGTGACCCTACTAAGTGGGCTTTGTGACCAGGCTCCCTGATCCACAGACCCAGGTTTGCCTCCTCCACAGGCTGCAGACAGCAGGGGCTGCCCTGGGTTCCCTGAACTCGGGCTATCTCCAGAGACAGTGTGGGCAGGATCTGGAGGGTGTGGAAGTGAGTCGTGCTGGGAAAGTGGATGGAGGAACGGAGGGTAGGGTAGATGCTGGGTGGGCTGAGGGGGCAGGAGATGCCCTGCAGAGTTCTAGAACCAGGGCTGAGGGATGTGGGAGCTGTTGGGACCAGCTGGCCCTTTCGTGAGTTTTAGGAGCTGCCTGAATTCCATCCACATTGACCCTCTCCAGCCCCACCTTTGGCAGATGCTGGAAGAGAAGTTCAAGGTCTTCCGGGAGAAAGGGCAGAGTGTGGGGCTGCCAGGGTGCAGGCCCTGAGGGAGCTGGCAGGTGCCCTGGAACTCGCCTCCCCCAGCTCCATGGCCCAGAGTCAAGTCCACAGGAGCGGCGTTGAGGCCACATGGGTGAGGCTGGACAAGGCAATGAAAGCCCGCAGAGAGGTGGGTGCTCAGAGGGACAGGCCAGTGACAGCCAAGGGGCTCGGGACAAAGGGGCCTACCCCAGATGTGTGTGCATGTGTGTGTGTGCTCATGTGTAGGGGTGGGCATGTGGGTGTGTGCATGCATACTTCTGTGTGTATTCTCGTGTGCACATGTTTGTATGAAGGGGCATGGCTGACTCCAGCTCCCAGCATCAATCATCCTTCCCCGTCCAACCACGCTCCTTCCTGCCCCCAGTTTGGAGTCGTTCAGCGCAGGTCACTCCTTGTGGCAGGACCACGAAGTGGGCTCTCCCAATGCTCCCTGAGCACGGGCCGCAGTTTCGTTGGGGGCACAGGCCCTGCTGGTCTTCTTGCTGACCGCCACTCTTAGAGCTCCCTGCCGCCCCTCCCCACACCCTCCTTTCGCGGGATCTGGTGTCTAAGTGCACTGAGCACCTGACAGGTCCTGCAACCGAAATCCTGGGGCTGGGTGGCCCGGGGGCCAGCCCTCTCCTCACTGACTGTTGGAGGTGCTACAGGCAGACCCCCTGACAGGCAGCCCACTCGCTCCCTGAGCCGCCATCTCATGTGCTCAGGGCTCCCCATCTTATTGCCTTCCTCCCAACATGCGTGTCAAGACCCTTTACTCCCTCGGGCCCTGCCTGTGGCCCCCGGGCCTCATCAGGAACCTGCTGTGATCAGAGGAGACCATCCATCTTCTAACCACCGAAGGGCCAGGAGGCGCGAATGTACAGCGATGATATTAGGTAAAGGTCACGGTAAAGTCACAGAGGACAGGAAAGACAGGGGCGAGAGAATACAATACAGAGTCAGACATGTTTTATTAGGCATGCTCACGTCAGCTCCTCTTGATGGACCACGTGGAACTGGGAGAAGTGGAACCTTTGCTATCTTGGGACGTGTATAGGGAGCCTGGAGACACACCTCTTCAGTAGTGACATGGGTCACAAGGTGGGCGGTATCTATCGTAAGGCCCCTGTACTTGAGCTCACCAAGGTGAGGAAAGCTAATACCTGCATTGGGGGAAGCTACAAGGGGGGCAGGGTGTCACGGTGGGAAGAGAGGGCAAAAGGATCATATCTGCTTCTACACAGAGATACAATCAGCCATGTGCTCACATTAAGGCAGCCTAGCTGTTAACGGAGAATCAGTGGGAATGATTTTTAAAGCAGGATAATGTACTTGGACTTTACCTCTAACTTACCAAAGTAGAGGCTTTCCTACCGTGGAATACCAGCTTTCCAGATTCTCCCTGTTATAAGTTAGGGAATAGAGTCTTCGTCCTATTTCCCTCCGTGTTAAAGCCCCACAAATCCCCAAGCCACAGTCTTTGCTCAAAAGGAGGTGGCCCTGTTCTAAGGGAGAAAGTTGCTGGCCCTCCTTCCCGCTGTGCCCTCGGCTTCCACAAGGCGGCGCTCGAGCTGTGGGGCCACATGCAGAAGGTGGTCCTGGTGGAGGGTGCTGTCCTTGGCCACGACCTGGTGTCTGTGGAGGTCCTGCAGCGCCAGCACCGCCTCCTGCAGGGGAGGGCCCCAGTCCCTCCCCCCCGCAAGAACCCCTCTTCTGTAGGCAATGGATGGATGAGGAACCCTCACCCCCAGCTGACCCCAGGCAGGACTGCAGCCCGCCCCTTCCCCCTCTGGGATTGGGGGTGACGGGCCTGGGTTTGACCTAGGCTGGGGTACAGCCAGGATGGCCTACAGAGTCCTGGGTGGAGGAGCATTCAGCCTGCTCTCTGCCAGCTGCAGAGGGAGCTGGTGGCTGTGGACGAGGTGGTGGTTCAGATGCGGATGGAGGCCATCCAGGTACACCCTGCGGTCCAGGAGGGCCTGGCCGAGCAGCTGGCTGAGGTGCTGGAGGCCTGGGCCACCTGAACATGAAGGCCTGGGAGCAGGGCCAGCAGCTGGAGTGGGTAGCCCATGGCCACGCCTTCCTCAGGCACTGCCAGGAACTGCTGTATGTGCCACCCCACCTGGATGGGGGCTCGCTCTGTCCCATGCGGGTGGGGGCACCCAGCTCTTCCCTGCCTCCTCCCTGTTCTGCCCTCTGGCCCTGAGACCTGTTCCCATGCCCTGTCCCCCACCCAGCACTCAGGCTCAAGAGAAGCAGGCGCTAGTCTATATCCTCAGAAGGGCCAGCTGGGGCCAAGAAGACACTGGGGCAGGAGCTCTGCCTGAGAGCCCAGGCAGTGCGGCCGGCGGGGCAGCAGCTGCTGGACACCAGCCACGTCATGGCCCCAGAGATGTGCGCGCTGAGGTCTAGGGCCAGGGTGGTGCGTGGCCAGAGCTCCCTTTCCTGCTGCTCCCTGCTCCACGGTAACCCAGCCCTATCCCACCCAGGCGACACCCTGCGCCCCTCCCAACAGCCCTCTGCCCCCCAGGTCACAGTGTCTCCGGGAACTGGACAGGCAGCTGCAGGAGCTCCGGATGGCCTGGGCCCTTCACCAGGACCACTGCCAGGTGAGCCAGGACTAGGAGGAGCTGCGGGGAATGCTGGGTCAGGCCGCGGTCTGGCTGGCCTCCTGAGAGGACCTCCTGCTAGACCCTGACTGTGGGGTGAGCAGGGATCCGCCCCTTAGAGGGCCACATGCCTGGCACCAGGACTTGGACAGGCAGCTGGTGGCCCAGGAGGAGAAGCTCACCCAGCTCCAAATGTAGGTGAGGGTGTGGAGTGCGGGACTGAGGAGGGGTCGAGGGGCCTCCACCTGCGGTGGGGTCTCCAGAGCATTGATCTGCCCTGAGGGGCACACCTTCGGGGAAACAGCCACAGGGTCCTGTCCTCCATGGGCAGTCTGGCTCTGTGGGGTCCATCACAGCTTCTTCTGCCCAACTGCTCCCTCCCCTCCTCTTCCTCGTTTCGCCCTGTGAGAGTTGCCCCCAGAGCAAGCCCTGTGGGACACACAGGGTCACTATGGGTGGAAACCAATCAATAATCTCATGGGTGCAGAGCACACTCTGAGGAACACAGGGTGGTGACACTAGCTACAGAGAATCTGAGTGGAGCAAGGGTTTGTAATCCTTGTGTAGGCTGGGGGTGGGGCTGATAGGGGGGGATTGATACCACAGGATCCTGTGGGACTGAAAGTGAGGACCTGAGGGTGGACGGGCAGAGGGAGTGCCCCATCCTCTGAGGCAGGAAGGTGGTCAGCTAGGGTGAGTACGGAGGAAGATGAGCAGGGGCTGCTGCAGTCACGCAAATGTCACGTAAGAATCTCACTTTAGTATAAAATGTTTGTCTCCATTGCAAAGCCACCTCTAGCAACTAGGATCTCCTCTCTCCCCATCTGGAGTTGACGAGTGAAGAAAATCAAAAACTGAAGCAAAGCAGTCCACAGGACTAACGGACCACCAACACCACAGCCCTCCATCCTTGTCCTGGAGACCAGGAGAGTTAGATGGTGCCCAGCCACCGCCTCAAACTGCTCTGGTTGAGCTCAAACTGGCAACTTGTGCACAGCTTGAAAGCCAATGGAAGGTGACTTCATGAAGAGGGCATTACAAGTTTGACAGGGACTGCTGGAACCCCGAGACCAAGGCCCTTCAAATCCAAAACAGAGCGCAGCTCCGGGAATCACCCCTGCCCAAACAACAGTCGAGCTGATAAAGTGAACACATGGCACCTCTGAGGCAAGTGCTTCCCAGAGCAAAGGGGAGCATTTGCCCTCAAAGTTCAGGAGGGAGGGAGGGGCCAGGGAGAAGGCAAGAAGAGGGGGGGCTGCATGCACAAGGGGCTGATGGGGAACATCAGTCTGGACGGAGGACAGCTGTGGCTTCCTATTCCCCTCTCTGCGTAGAGGGGCAAGTTCTGTGGCTGTCCAGTCTTGCCCTGCCCAGTCACTCACTGAGGTGTCTCACAGCCCACCAGCCAGGGCCCCCTGTGAGCCCTCTCCTCTCTTCTCAGCTCCTCTTAACCAAGTTTGCAATGTTTCAGCACCAAGTGAAGATGGGTGGCCACCAGGGGGCAGCCTGCCCCACTAGCGGAGAGCCTGCTGGAGTGGCGGCCCAGCACTGCCCCCAGGGCCCAGCAGTGGTGACAGGACCTACAGTGAGTACCAGCAGCCTGGAGCAGGGGTGAGTTTGGGGGAGGTGCTGGGCATTTCTGTGTGTTCTCCTGTGCCTGGTAACAGTTCCCAAAGTGGAGATTCAGATATCTGCCCTGGGTCTTTGGGAATTGTTGTGAATTCACGTGACTGACGTGGACCATCTGTTTTTTCTGCAGGCGTCTTGTCCCAGGTGAAGCTTCAGGAGTCGAGTCCAGTACTGGTGAAGCCCTCCCAGAAGCTGTCACTCACCTGCACTGTCTTTGGTTTCTCCATCACAAGCAGTGGTTACTGCTGGCACTGGATCCGCCGGCCCTCAGTGAAGGGTCTGCAGTGGATGGGACTCATATGCTATAATGGCGGTACAAATTATGACCCATCCCTCCAAAGCCGGCTCTCCATCACTAGAGACACATCTAAGAATCAGTTCTCCCTGCAGCTGAGCTCGGTGACTGCTGAGGACACAGCTGTGTATTACTTTAAGTGCAAGGGAAACACAGTGAGGGGAAGTCAGTGTGAGCCCAGACACAAACTTCCCTGCAAGGAAGACACTGGGCAGCAGGGGGCACACAGGACTCACTGAGCACACATCCCCAGCACTAGACAGGCAGAGATGGATGACAAGGAGGACTCAGGGTTCCTTCCCTCTTTCATCTCTCAGCATGTCCACGGACAGTTTTTGTTTTTCTTTTTAAATCATTTTCCTGGGGGCTCGTACAATTCTTATCATAATCCACACATACATCCATTGTGTCAAGAACATATGTACATGTGTTGCCATCATCATTCTCACATTTGCCTTCGACTTGAGCCCTTAGTATCTGCTGTTCATTTTCCCCTCCCTCCCCACTCTCCCTACCTCATTAACCCTTCATCATTCATAAATTATTGTTATTATTTTGTCATACATTACACTGTCTGACATCTCTCCCCACCATTTTCTCTGCTGTCAATCCCCCAGGGAGGAGGCTATACCTAGATTCTTGTAATCAGTTCCCCCTTTCTACCCCACATTCTCTCCACCCTTCAGGAATCACCACTCTCACCACTGGTCCAGAAGGTGTCATCTGTCCTGAATTCCCTGTGTTTCCAGTTGCTATCTGTGCCTATGCACATCCTCTCATCTAGTCAGATTTGTAATGTAGAATTTATTACTCTCTAAATTTTCTCCTCACTGCCAACTTGAAAGGAGGAACTAGCATTGTCTGTTCACAGTACAAATATTAAAGTTACTCTAATATTTCATTGCCTTCCTTTAGAAACCAGTTTCCTTCTTGAAAAACAGGTTATCATGGTAATTCTCACCCTATCCATGACTCAAAACCTTTGACAATAAAATACAGGCATGCCAGATTCATGCATGCAATGCATGATTTCAAATGTACTCAGTGACCTACTATCGCCCAGGGTCAGGTCTGTGAAGGTTTCCTTCTGTTTTGCTCCCTGTGCACTGTTGTCAGTGAATCGTGCAGTGAATGACTAATGATCTCTATATCTGAGAAAACAATTGTGGTGACTTCTGGGGCTAAATTTGTGACATGTCCTTCGTGATGCTTGCTACCCATTGTCTCCCTGTATGCAGAAACAAGGGTTCCAAACAGAGAGACTCCTGACACTGGGAACAGGTGAACTGGAATGACCTGTCTGGTGGGCGGAGTCATTATTAAGATCACTCATTGGAGTCACAATAAAGGGAGCACTCATTGGAAGGACAGCTTTGATTCCAAAGGATAGTAAATATGTCACAAGGGGAGGAAATTGCAAACTAATTTCTCAAAATGTTCTTTAGGCCATTTTCAGCAGATGCCAGGCAATGAAGTCGTGATGATTTCCTCTCAGAAGCTGTGGTTTCCCCACCTTGTCAGCACCTTTCTAGGGATACCGTGCACAGTGACTCTTGGGAAACTTCCTGCATTGGCACTTGCCTTCTCTTCATTGGAATGGGCTTTGTCTGTCTGTCACCAGAGATCCAAAGGCAGACTTCAGAATAATAAGTATAGATGAGATCTCAGTTTACACTCCAGGAAACTAACTAGGGCCATTTGTTGTCAAAGTTAGAAATAGTTAATGCAAAAAAAAATATTCTCATGCTGAGTGGAAATTTTCTTCACACCCTCTGATGTATCTTGAATCTTTTCATCCTAATAAATACTCAAAAATGCATATTTATTCAATAAATTTCCCTTAGAATGATCTAGAAAATATTTTCTATGCCAATATTATTGTCTGGAATCATATAATTATTAACAAAATTCTCAAGTAATATGGAAAGGATGAAGAAGAAGAAAAGATAAAGCTAATCCATAAGAAAAACAAGAACAAAGCATGGAGTCTTACAAAATAATAATGAAAAAAATTAACAGAAACTTAAAAAAATGAACTCAGGGCACAAAATTTGAGGGGAAAAACTCAATAACTCCACAAAGGGGGAAAAAAAACCCAGAAATGCAATGCATTATGACAGCAATAAATGCATACACATCAATAATGACATGGAATGTAAAAGGACTCAATGCACCTCTCAAGAGGCAGTGAAAAGCATAAATCTGCTTGATCCATAAATCTGCTGCACCGCGACGGCTTCATCTCCGATTGTGTCCCCGCCGACCGCACTGCCATCTGCATCTCGTGTTCTCCCCGCAGCCCGGATACATAGTATGACCAATAGGTGTTCCATATCTCAGCTATTTTCTATGGAAAACCAAAGAGATCAGATCCTGATCGCCACTGTTGGCTTTGAAGAACGGGACGTCTTTAGAGAAGCTTGATCTTCGGAGGCCTCATCTTGAGACCTTACAAGTCCGGATTCCGGCAGAGTTCCTCTATCTCATCTTGTTGCTGATTGAAGGTGCCCTCCCCTTCTCCACCCGTCTTCATTACTGGGAGGTAGCAGGAAGTCAGCATCATGGTTGGGTCCAAGGCTACCGATGTGCCCCCGACCGCCACGGTGAAGTTCCTGGGGGCTGGCACAGCCGCCTGCATCGCGGATCTCATCACCTTCCCCCTGGATACCGCTAAAGTCCGGCTGCAGATCCAAGGAGAAAGCCAAGGGCCATTGCGGGCCATAGCCAGCGCTCAGTACCGCGGCGTGCTGGGCACCACCCTGACCATGGTGCGCACAGAGGGCCCCCGCAACCTCTACAACGGGCTGGTCGCCGGCCTCCAGCGCCAGATGAGCTTCGCCTCTGTTCGCATCGGCCTTTATGACTCCGTCAAGCAGTTCTACACCAAGGGCTCTGAGCATGCCGGCATCGGTAGCCGCCTCCTGGCAGGCAGCACCACTGGTGCCCTGGCTGTGGTGGTGGCCCAGCCCACAGATGTGGTGAAGGTCTGGTTCCAAGGTCAGGCCCCGGCTGGAGGTAGCCCAAGATACCAGAGCACTGTGGATGCCTACAAGATCATTGCTCGGGAGGAAGGGTTTCAGGGACTCTGGAAAGGGACCTCACCCAATGTGGCTCGGAATGCCATTGTCAACTGTGCTGAACTGGTGACCTATGACCTCATCAAAGATTCCCTCCTGAAGGCCAACCTCATGACGGATGACCTCCCTTGCCATTTCATTTCCGCCTTCGGGGCCGGCTTCTGCACCACCGTTATCGCCTCCCCGTCAACGTGGTCAAGACAAGATATATGAACTCTGCCCTGGGCCAGTACAGCAGCGCTGGCAACTGCGCCCTTACCATGTTCCAGAAGGAGGGGCCCCGGGCCTTCTACAAAGGGGTCATGCCCTCCTTTCTCCGCCTGGGTTCCTGGAACGTGGTGATGTTCGTCACCTACGAGCAGCTGAAGCGGGCCCTCATGGCTGCCTACACTTCCCAGGAGGCTCCCCTTTGAGCCTCTCCTGCTGCTGACCGGACGGAGCACCTCTGGTTTGTACATCAGCCCCAGCCAGGCCCTGCTTTTTGTCTCCTCCTTGCCTTCCCTTTGTCTCTCTTCCTACTCCATCCCCTTGTCACCCCTCCCTCCTTCCCCACCTCTCCTCGCTCTCTCTGCCGCCTCTTCTCATAGCCCCTCCGTCCTGAAGGAGTTGATCCCATCCTGGCACCAGCTAGGACGCCATGCCCCAGTCCCTTGATAAGCTCAGTCTGAGTCTTTGCCCTGCCCCCACAACCCAGCCAGCATGCCACCCATAAAGCAAGCTCAACTGTGAAAAAAAAAAAGAAACACAATTAAGACATAAAGACAAATATAATCTAAAAATCAAAGGTAGAAGAAAATATATCAAGAAAATGGAAATTAAAAAAGCAAGGGTAGCAATATTAATCAATTACAATTTTAAAATGTGTTACTGGCTATACAAATTAATAATAAAATAGGACCAAATCTTTAATGAGAGACAAATAAGGGCATTATATGATAAAAGGAACAAAAGAGCAAGATGAAAAATAGTAATAAGTATATATTAATTTAGTGGCAGACCCTCAAAATATATTAATCAAGCTCTTATAGACTTAAAGATAGAACTACATAATTTTACAGTAATAGAGTTAAATACATCCACACTGGGTTTGACAGAACAACACTAAATATCAACTGGATAATAAATCAATACAGTAACAGAAGAACTAAATACCACAATTACTGACCTCTTAGACATGTAGGAAACATACTATCTGGGAAAACGTCAATGTACCTTCTTCTCATGTTCATATGTACCATTCTTCAGAATAAACCATACGTTAGGCTACAATGCTAGCTTTAATACATTTTTAAAAATTGTGATATTACAAATAAATTTTACTTCACCGCATTATTAAATTATATATGAACAATAGGAAGATAAAAGAATAAAATCTAACATGGAAAATGAGCAATTGTGTGCATTAAATTACTTGGAAATGGTAGGGATTAAGATTTTAAATTCCTTACAAAAACAAAAATAAGCATACCAAAAGCTTTAGTATACTTCAGAAGCAATACTAAGAACACACGTTATGAACAATATATGAAGATATCAAAAAATAAAGCAAAAGTCAGCATGGTAACACAAACCTTCAACAATTAGAACAAAAAAGAGCTAAGTAAAACATCAGTCACCAGAAGACAATAAATATTAAAGAATAGAGCAGAAATAAATGAAAAGGTGAAGATAAACAAGCGGCCATCTAGCTCAGAAGCAACAAAGTCCACATGGAAGAACACACCAGCCTGTGTGATCAAGTGGTCCCAAAGGGATCAGTTACCAGGCATCAAAGAACAAAAAATCATATCATTGACTGCACACCTCCATGATAGGATCGCTGAAGACAAATGGGTGCATAAGCAAATGTGGTGAAGAAAGCTGATGGTGCCCGGCTATCAAAAGAGATAGTGTCTGGGGTCTTAAAGGCTTGAAGGTGAACAAGCGGCCATCTAGCTCAGAAGCAAAAAAGCCCACATGGAAGAAGCACAACGGCCAGTGCGATCACGAGGTGCCAAAGGGACCAGGTATAAGGCATCATGCAAAAAAAAAAAAAGATGTAAGTGTGTGTATGTATGTGTATATCTGTGTATATGTATATATGTATATGTATATATGTATATATATACCATATTAAATGAAAGGGGAAGTGCAGAGTGGAGACCCAAGGCCCAAGTGTCGGCCAATGGAGATCCCCTCATAGAGGGGCTTAGGAGAGGAGATGGGTTAATTAGGGTGCGAGGTAGTACCGATGAAGAGCACAGCTTTCCCCCATATCCTGGATGCTTCCTCCCCCCAACTACCATGATCCGAATTCTACCTTGCAGGGCTGGATAGGACAGAGGCTGTACACTGGTACATATGAGGGCTGGAGGTACAGGGAATCCAGGGTGGATGATACCTTCAGGACCAAGGGTGTGAGGGATGATGCTGGGAGAGTGGAGGGTGAGTGGGTTGGAAAGGGGGAACTGATTACAAGGATCCACATGTGACCTCTTCCCTGGGAGAGGGACAGCAGAGAAGGGGGGAAGGGAGACTCCGGATAGGACAAGATATGACAAAATAACGATGTATAAATTACCAAGGGCACATGAGGGAGGGGGGAAAGGGGAGGGAGGGGAAAAAAAAGAGGACCTGATGCAAGGGGCTTAAGTGGAGAGCAAATGCCTTGAGAATGATTGGGGCAGGGAATGTATGGATGTGCTTTATACAATTGATGTATGTATATGTATGGATGGTGATAAGAGTTGTATGAGTCCCTAATAAAATGTAAAAAAAGAAAAGAGGAGAAAAAAATGATTAAGGCAAAGACTGTACAGATGTGCTTTATACAATTGATGTATGTATATCTATGAACTGTGACAAGAATTTTATGAGCCCCAATAAATTGTTAAAAAAAAACAATAAAGAGATCTTTTGCAGCAAAAAAAAAAGAAGAAATAAATGAAAAGGAAACAGGGAAATAATCAATAAGACAAGTTAATTCTTTAAAAATATTAACAAAGTTTGACAAACTACTGGTAAATTTATTAAACTAAAAGGAATAAGAAAAGCAAATATAAAGAATAAGAAATGAAAAGGCCAATATCACAACAGAACCAAAACTATGAAGATCACAACAGTGAATTTGAAAATTTAGAATAAGTGGACATATTTCTAGAAAAACACTACCTATCTTTATTTTTAAAAAATCATTTGCGGGGGTGGGGTGGGGCTCGTACAACTCTTGTCACAAACCATCCATCCATCCATCCATTGTGTCAAGCACATTTGTACATTTGTTGCCATCATCATTCTCAAAACATTTGCTTTCTACTTGAGCCCTTAGTATCACCTTCTCATTTTCCCCTCCCTCCCACTTCTGCCTCACTCATGAACCCTTGATAATTTATAAATTATTATTATTTTGTCATATCTCACACTGTCTGATGTTGCCCTTCACCCACTTTTCTCTTGTTCATCCCCTAGGGAGGAGGTTATATATAGATCCTTGAAATCGGTTCCCCCTTTACATCCCCAAATTCCCTCAACCCTCCCAGTATCGCCACTCACTCCACTGTTCCTGAAGGGATCTTCTGAACTGGATTCCATGCGTTTCCAGTTCCTGTCTGTACCAGTGTACATTATCTGGTCGGGATGGATTTGTAAGGTAGAATTGGGATCATGATAGTGGTGGGGGGAGGAAGCATTTAAGAACTAGAGGAAAGTTTTGTGTTCCATATTTGCTACACTGCACCCTGCACTCTTTTTCTCCCCAAGACCCTTCTGTAGGGGCATGTCCAGTTGCTTAGAGATGGGCTTTGGCTCCCAAATCTGTACTTCCCCTCATTCACAGTGATATGAATTTTTGTTCTTTGATGCCTGGTCCCTGATCCTTTGACACCTCGTGATCACACAGTCTAGTGGGCTTCTTCCATGTGGGCTTTGTTGCTTCTGAGCTAGATGACTGCTTGTTTACTTTCAAGCCTTTAAGAAACCAGACGCTATATCTTTTGATAGCTGGGCGCCATCAGCTTTCTTCACCACATTTGATTATGCACCCATATGTCTTCAGTGATAGTATTAGGAAGGTGAGCATTATGGAATGCTAGTTTAATAGAACAAAGTGTTCTTGCACTGAGGGAGTACTTGAGTGGAGGTTCAATGTCAATTGGCTACCTTAATATAAACTTATAAATATATGGACATAGATTTATTCCCCCATCATCATATATAAATATATTTACATATGTACATGCCTGCATTGTGACCTCTATAAATGTCCTTTGCCTCCTAGTTCTTTCCATTATTTCCTTTTACTTTCCTCTTGTCCCACTATCATGCTCAGCCTCCATTTTGGATTCAGTAATCCTACTCAGTTACATTGTCCTTGATCAATCCCTATCAGGCGTCTCACATGCTTCTTGCCACTGATTTTGGATCCCTTCTTGTACCCTTGTCCCCAGGTTTATTAACACCATTTCCTTTCCCCAACCTCCCCCTCTCCTTTGACCCCCCCTCCCCCAGGACCATCGGTCACGTTGTTTTCTCCTCCAGATTGTTTATCTAGCCTATCTTACCTAGATAGACCTGCAGAGATAATAATACGCACACAAAATAAGACAGAGCAAGACAAAGTGACAAAAGAAAACAAAACAGCAGCAAAAACAAAACAAAGACATAATAGTTCAAGGTCTGTTTGATGACGTTTAGGAGTGTTTTCCAGTGGAGTTTGATGGGGTGCCACGGCCTGGCCCCAAAGTCTATTTTTGGTACTCCTTTGGGACTTCCTTGCTCTGTACTCTTGCTGTTCTATTGCCCGGCCTTAGTGTTTTGCCTTGTTGTGGTGGGGTCAGATCGGGTGCCACTCCCACACTGTATCTCCAGTGCTGTCCCCTGTAGGGCTTTGGGTTCGTGAGGGTTTTCATGTCTCCTAGTGGGGCCGGCCATATGGTTCTCTCTGTGCATTGACTACTCTGAGCAAGGATATCAGTCCTCAAGGCTTGGTGGGTCAGGATGTGCTCCTCACCCTTCATTGCTCCCATGTGCTTTGATCAGATATATCCCTCTCTCTGACCTGTAGCTTCTGTGCTATCTTCTGAAGTAAATTCTTCTGGGGGGAGCAGTGGCTTTCCATGTAGTTGGGATTGGGCCTGGGCCCTGAACACTATCTATCTAAGTTTAAAAAGTCTGATGTCCAAGATGTCAACTGAAAATTAAAAAAGAAGAAATAGATCATATGCTATAAAAAATGTTCAAACTGTAAAAATGGTAGACCTCTATGACTGCACTGGAAAACAGTAATCATTGGTTGCTAGATTAATTTGACTCAAACATGCCCTAAATATGAATACACATATACATGTGAATATGTATGGAAGTACAGATATTAATATCAATACAAATAAGAACATGAATATTAGTGTAAATATAATTGAAAATATAAACATGAATAACAATTTGAGTGTGAATATGAATATGCATGTCAATGTAAATATGAATCTAAATCTAAATACACATATGAATCTAAACATATATGTGAACATAAATATGAATATAAATATGAAAATTACTGTGAATATCAATATAAGTAAATATATGTTAAAGTGAATAAATAAAGACAAATATCATTATATAAAATAAAAATATTTCATGATATGATCGCTGAGGACAAATGGGTGCATAAGCAAATGTGGTGAAGAAAGCTGATGGTGCCCAGCTATCAAAAGAGATAGTGTCTGAGGTCTTAAAAGCTTGAAGGTAAACACGTGGCCATCTAGCTCACAAGCAACAAAGCCAACATGGAAGAAGCACACCAGCCTGTGCGATCACGAGGTGTCGAAGGGATCAGGTATAAGGCATCATCAGGGGGAAAAAAATCATACCATAGTGAATGAAGGGGGAAGTGCAGAGTGGAGACCCAAAGCCCATTTGTCGGACACTGGAGATCCCCTTGCAGAGGGGTCTAGGGGAGGAGATGAGTCCATCAGGGTGGGATGTAGCACCGATGAAGAATACAGCTTTCCTCCAGTTCCTAAATGCTTCCTCCCCCCCAACTATTATGATCTGAATTCTACCTTGCAAGTCTGGATAGAGCAGAGTATGAACACTGGTGCAGATAGGAGCTGGCGGCACAGGGAATCAAGGGCAGTTGAAACCTTCAGGACCAGGGATGTGAGGGGCGATACTGGGAGGATTGAGGGTGAGTGGGTTGGAAAGAGGGAACCGATTACAAAGATCTACATGTGACCTCCTCCCTGGGGGATGACAACAGAAAACGAGGTGAAGGGAGACATAGGACAGGGCAAGATATGACAAAATAATAATTTATAAATTATCAATGGCTCACGAAGGAGGGGAGAGGGGGAAGCGGGGAGGAAGGGGGAAAAAAGGACCTGATGCAAAGGGCTTAAGTGGAGAGCAAATGCATTGAAAATGATGAGGGCAACGAATGTACAGATGTGCTTTACACAATTGATGTGTGTATGGATTTTGATAAGAGTTGTATGAGTCCCTAATAAAATGTTTTTAAAATATTTCAATATATTTGTAATATATTATTTGAATATATGCTCAATATATTCAAAGTATGAGTATATATGTAAAAAGAAATATAAGTATATCTGCCACTTTGAGGGTCCCTTGTACATGTACACCAGATTTATTACTGATAAAAAACAGAAATCTTAAAAAAAAGCTATTTCCTGACAGTGTATTTTAATGTAATTTAATGTTCAAGTCAGTGTTTTCCTTTTCGAACATTTTTTGAGAACTCCAATCACGTTCTTTTAAATACCCTTTGCATTTGGGGAACAAAAATAAGACTGAAGGAGAATATCAGGGATGCCGAGTCGATAAAGTAAGGTTTCCTTACTTGCAGTCACTGATACTTTCAATATCTTCCCCCAAACCATAATTTTGGTCATCGACTTTTCAGCAGTCGTCCCTACCCATTGTACAGATATCACAGGCATTTTAGGCAATTGATCCTCAAAGTGACATCACACTACCCTGTAATACAGGTTCCCTGAAGCAGATGTTTATAAAAAGGCTGCATGGTGCAGTGGACTAAGTATTAAGTTACTAACCACAGGTTATGGGTTCAAACCCAGCATCCACTCCTTGAGTCAAAGATTAAATTATGTGTGTCATAATATTGAGAGCCCTGGAAACCTTCTTGGTCTTTCACTTGCCTGCATCCCACTTGCTTCAGGAACCAGCTCTTGGGGAAACCTTCCTGTGGAGTTGTGATCCATGAGTTTAGCAAGCTGTTCCCTGTTCCCATATTGTATACCATTCACAGTGACACTCATATACAAATACCTGGCATCTTTAAATGCAGCTTCTCCACCAGGGGGCTCCAGAACCTTCTTAGCCAGGGTGAGCTTTCAGAGGCACCTTTATCAAAATTATTGGAAATAAACTTCCATGGGACTTTTGGTAGTTTTTAAAAAAATGTTAACATTCCCAGTGGTAAAGACTCTAAATGTCTATAATAAAGGTCTTTAGGCTAAAATACATGAGAGTTCACCTTTACAGTGAACTTTGAAACAAATGGCAGAACGCTGTTCAAGGATACAGAACAAAGGGCAAAAGACAGGTAGCTGTTTCCCACACTGCTTCAAGAGGAACCATCTGAGCAAAAACCAGGATCACTCAAGAAAAAGGTAAAGGTGCACTAAGAGCATCAGTGAAAAAGTAGGTCCAGGGAGCAGTGGAATGCCTACTGAAATGCTTCAACAAGCAGATGAGGCACTGGAAGCACTCACTCACCTTTGCCATGTAATATTTAACACAGCTGTGTGGCCAACTGACTAGAAGTGATTACACACACACACACACACACACACAATGTCATGTCAAATTGAAGATATAGAAATGAAGAGGTGGATTTTGGAAGCCTGATGATAGCTCCTAGTGGGTGTGGCCTTATCACAAGGATCATCCTGGGAACTTCCTCTCTCTGTTTTCACCTTCTTGTTGAGGGGCCACTGGGAGACCTGCCAAAGCCCTGGAGATGCGTCCACCACAGAACTCTTCACCCACAAGGCTGTGCTTCCTGCACTCTGCATCGTTGCTTGTGGCTGTGTGAGTTTGACGAGGGATTCCTGGACTAGTACTGGACTAATGGACTTGATCTGGACTGGGATGTTTGTTTGATATACAATCACTCCTTGATATAAAGCTCTTTCTTATACCTATAGGAGTGTCATTACATTTTTTTTCTAGTCACCCTGGCCTAACACATATACACACATGTACACAGACTGAGTGAAACAATTTTTCACACAGACACAAATCTTGGAATGACAGCTACAAACGGTGAAAACAATTTGCTTTAACTAAGATCTTTTTTTCAGGGCTTTCAGTGCTAGGGCCCTAAATATCGATGAGACCGGCCATGTATACAGGTGCCAGATCTTAACAAGTAGGGACAGAAATGACACTAAGGAAAAAATTAGGCCTTTGACTTAGCTAGCACCCATGACAACTCATGCCTACACACAGTCACAGGAGAATCAGTGAGACAAGATAGAGGGGGTTAACCTGGGTCAGGGCTATGGAGAAGTTCTTGCAAAGTTACAGCTAAACAAAGTATAAAATTACCCTAACTAGTTTATATTTCTACCATAAAATAATAGCAGTTTGACACTTTAAGTTCAGACTCAGCTAAACTCAGCTTCTATCTCCACATAGTCAGCCTCTACTGAGTTATTTCTGGTCCCTGACTTGCAATGTAAAGCAATGTAAGGAGTGTCAGACAGAGCGAGGTTGCTGAGAGCACCCTGGCCAGTGCAGGGAGACACAGTTAAGAACACACTCCCTGGTTATGTCCTAGATGGATATTGGGGAGCTAGAGTCCTATGCTCTTAAGTCATACTTGGACATCAGAGATTTCTGCCCCAATTTTGTAAGCTATTCAGTTTGGCAGTAGTGTACCTCTCCCAGTCAGGGTCCTTTCCCTGCTCCTGTAGTCCCACATGTGATTGTGTTTAATTGATCTGCCACTAATTGTTTGTGAGTTTCTTTTGAATTCTGCGAAGGAGCTCAAAAGAACTATGTGGTCAGCATAAGGAGATGCTTTCTGCCAAAGATATAGGTCAGACCTCATTTTTGTTGTTGATGATGTGTAGTGTTTTTGTAATTACTTTCCAAAGTTGTCATACTTCAAGAAGCCTATGAGCACACCTATTTATATATAATATATATACACACTTATATATATATATATAATTGTGAAATTACTCAAACTTTATAAATTGCCAAGCAATCAGAATTTTCTTGTAACTTCCCGGATCCCTCTGTATGTATACTCTCTGAAAATTTCCTTTCACATCAGTACTTTGGATCCTTAGAGATACTACTGCCACTCCCTGGATTGTTTTGTTACTCAAATAAACTCTTTAATTTTTAACAGAAACCCCAGTTTTCTCTTTGACAGGAATGATGGAAGAGGAAATGGTATGCACATTCTTTCTCAAGGCTGTCTATCAATCACTGCTACATCCTGAAAGGAAGGAAGGAAAGAAGGATGAGAGGGAGGGAAGGAGGGAGGGAAGGAGGGAGGGAAGGAGGGAGAGAGGAAGGGAGGAAAGGAAAATAAGCAACAATATATGACAATAGATTTACCATCTTAAGGAAATTTTATTTTTATTAATGTTGTAAATAATCTTTGGTGAAATTTTACCAATATTTATCACCAATAATTATTACCAATAATTTATTACCAATAAAGGAACCAAGAAGAATCAGATTCCAGAATAAGAACAATGAAGTCATTGGACATTCTGTGTGAGACCACTGCCCAAACTCCTTGGCCCTGTGTAACACTGCAAATTTCACACTTCCCCAAGGAATCTCCCCTGGGAGATGACATATTGACACAAGATTATGAAATATACATACCTTATGTATTGCCGATACTTATTCTGCATTTTACTTCCTGATACCCTCTCTTTGTTGACCCATTTCCTCTGAGAATGGGTCCTACTATCATTTAGGACTAAACCTGCTGGGCACACATGCAGAGGAAAGGCATTCCCAACCTCCAGGTCACCATGAAACAGGACTTTGGCCAAGGATCCAAAATGTGCTTGAAAGACATCAGATGAAATGGAAAGACATTTAGAAGCAAGAAGTACAAAAAGCCATGTCTTTTCAATAATCACAAGCCCACCCTGTGCATATCCATGATTGTTCCTGTGAAACTGGTACATATCCATTAATCCCTAAATTTACTTACTGATCCTTATGCCTAAAAGTATAAATTAAAAAAATTCTCCTTCTCTTTTTATATTCCTTTTTTTTCAGGATCTTATCTTGAGGATTCTCCTTTTGGATCATTCCTTCCACTTTCCAAGTAAAGCTTCCCCATTTCATTGCCATCCAGCCCCTGCCTTTGTTTCTCAGCAGTAATTGGGTTGGAAACTTGGAACACATTTCCTTTTGATGAGTACATTTCTTTTTAAAAAAATTTTTATTAGTTGGTTCTTCTTTTTTAAAAAAATATCATTTTATTTTGAGCTCTTACAGCTCTTATCACAATCCATACATCCATCTATTATGTCAAGCACATTTGTATATATGTTGCTGTCATTATTTTCAAAATATTTTCTTTCTACTTGAGCCCTTGGTGCAGTGTGTTTTTCAACATGACATTACATATTCATTTCCAACCCCCTTCCCCAAACTATCATTCTAACAGGGCCTGTGTAGAATACTGTTGTGTGTTTTGACACATTTTTGCTTATTTCAGGTACCTTTGAATCTGTTCCAACTGATACCAACCTTCTGCAGAACAGAGCACGGTCTGATGCTGCGCCATCATCACACTGGTTATGCTTGGTCTCATGGCTACATCTGTTGCATCAATCCATGTCATTAGGGAGGTCCCCGTTTTTCACTGGCCCTCGACTTTACTGAGCATGTAGTCTTTTTATCCAGGTACTGCCCTCTCCTCATAGCATGACCAACGTGTGTGAGGTGAAGTGCTACCATCCGTATCCTTACTTCTAGGAAATTCCGTGCCTGTACTCCCTCTAAGATCAATTTATTTTTATAGTACCCCATGGTATTTTCAAAATTCTTCTCCAAAACCACCATCATTCAAAGTCCATCAAAGTATTCTCCAGCTTTCTTTACCCATCGCCCAGCTTCACTTGTATGTAATGTGAGCGAAAACTCTGACCCATGGCTGTTTTCATGGGCTCCTTCATCCTGAATGTGACATCATAATGCCCTGTAATATATTAGACACCTTAGGGAGGAGATATGAAGAGGCAAGTGACAGTTTGAGGTTATGTATCTGGTTATTAAATGAAAGCTCGATGATTTAAAATCACTAGTTAGTCCTTGCAGAAATAGGAGGTTATCAGACCCAGGGTACATTTATGAACTGTCAAACTGTACCAAGAATCCCACAGAGAAGTTCTGTTCAACCATACAGCGTCTCTATGAGGCAGAAAAGACTCAAGGAGAGAGGGTTAGGTTTTTGAGGCAAATATTTCTTTGCTTGCTTGTTGACTTGCTTGCTTGATTCAATGATTTTTTTTCCTCAGTGGAGAAAAGTTCCTGGTGTGTGAATAGCTCTCAGAGCTCACAATGAACAACAGAAAGAATAAGTGAATGAAAATGTGAAGTGTTCATATCAAAGAACACAGATACACCAGGACTCTGATTAATTTCAGCGAGCACACACTTCGATCTGGCAAGATGTGAAACTGAGCCTCTGCTTAGGCATCTGATAACCTCCATGTCTGCAAGCTGCCTTGGTCCAGCATGCGGCAGGAGCCAGTCTTGGAGAAAACTCCTTTTGGAGCAGCAGGACCTATGTGCCCGTGGACTGTTCACAGTCTCCAGACCTTATCCAGCCAATGGTGTTCATAGGCAAATCACTAATGTGATTTCCTGTTTAAATGCTGTCTCCCCACCAGGGACTCAAGTGACTGCTGAATAAGGGTGACCTTGCTCCAAAATGTCTGCTTCCTTCCTCCTTCTCCTCATAGTGCTGTGTCTCCCATCAGGTCAGTGTTGGGGGAAGATGGAATCCTACAAGGCATATTCACAGAGGTAGGGTGTTTTATGTTTATTTCCTATGTCTCCAGGTGGCCTGGCGCAGGTGCAGCTTCAGGAGTCTGGTCCTCAGATGGTTAGACCTTCACAGACCATCACTCTCACCTGCACCATCACGGGGGACTCTGTTTCCAGTACCAGTGCTACTTGGGATTGGATCAGGCAGCACTCTGGAAGCGGCCTTGAATGGATGGGAAGGACTTACTACTACAGCTCAAAATGGTACAGAGAATATGCGCCATCTCTAAAAGATCGTCTAGTCATCAACCCAGACACATCCAAGAACCAGTTCTCCCTGCAGCTGAGCTCCGTGACTGCTGAGGACACGGCCATGTATTACTGTGCAAGGAGCACAGTGAGGGGAAGTCAGTGTGAGCCCAGACATAAGCCTCCCCTACAGGGAAAACACTGGGCAGCAGGGGGCGCACAGGACCCACTGAGCACAGACACCCAGCCCTAGACAGACACAGATGAAGGATAGGGAGGATTTCCTGTTGGAATCAGGTCGCCATGGAGAGTTTTTCTTTTCCTTAACCTAAATTTTCTCCTCACTGCCCCCTTGAAAGGAGGAACTAGTATTCTCTGTTTGCAGAACAAATATTAAAGTGACTCTAATATTTCATTGTCATCCTATAGAACCCACTTTCCTTCTTGAAATACAGGTTATCATGGTAATTCTCATCCTACAGGCATAGCCAGATTCATGCGTGCAGTGCATGATTTCAAATATACTGAGCTCAGTGACATACTACCGTCCAGAGGCAGGTCTGTGAGGTTTCCTCCTGCATTGCTCCCTGTGCTCTGTTGGCACCAAATGACTAGTGATCTCTTTGTCTGAGAAAATAACTGTGGTGATATCTGGGACTAAATATATGCCATGTCCTTAGTGATGTTTGCTACCCATTGTCTCCCTTTATGAGGAAACAAGTGTTCCAGGCACAGAACGACTCCGAAGAAGGCTGAACGTCCACAATTGAATGGTCATTGCCAGAAATGAAGTGGCAGCCGGATCAGACTGGGAAACTTAAGCTTCCATTAGACAATGAAGATGTGAGAATCTGGTACGTCCACAATTCACGGTTTCCTTAGATCCATGAAATTCCGTGTTGAATTTCAGTCAGAAAATGAAAACTCCAGAGCCTCTGTTCAGCAGGCCCGGGTGTAGCTCCCAGAGGCACACTGGTGCTCCTCTAGATTTTGGATAAAAATCGTTTTCACAGGAATAAGGAACCTTGATCCAGCCAGGTGGGTCTTGACAAACGAAATTGCTGCTTGTGCTGGCTATACTGACAAGCACCCAGCTGTGCTAGTCCATCACTTATTCAGCACAGGAATCTGCATCAATTGAGCCAAGACAAAGGAAAGCTCAGGGAGGCAGCACCCGTTTAGAAAAGCATTTGTACTTTGAAGAGGAGGCCAATGATGTGAAAAGACATACCCATGGCAAATAGTTTTCATCATGGGCAGAATTTCACGGAGCAATATTGCTGGGAGAGAAAAGGCATCACCTGAGGGAGGCACGCTCAACAAAACTACCTAGGGCAGGAGCCCGGTTGCCCCCAGGCACTAGGCGTGTCAGGCCTCAGCATTGTAAGGAGAGTTCACTGAAGTCCCTGAGTGAAGTTTTCTCCGCTGTCCTACGTCTACGTTCCTAAAATTTACTCTGTGGTTTCTGATGATCCTGGGTTATGAACGGCCATCATTCACCGTTCTCCTTACACTCGTGCGTCTCCATCGACCTTAAAAGAAAGGGAGGACACACAACTGCTGGCTGGTAAATTCAGCAAAGTTTGTCTCAACACAAGAGACAGCTCTGTGGTGACCCGTCTTCCATGGTAAAACATTTCCTAGCGAATAAGGTATCTTCCCATCGCAATGACAATACGAGAGAATTGCCACCGATGGATTTGCCGCTGTGCCTACAAACATCATCTTGAGGCCATACAGTAGTGAAGCACGGGAACCCAGGCGCTTCACCCTTTACCCTAGACCAGTGAAACTCAGAGAAGCACTATAGACCTGTGAGACATGACGTTGCTGGAAGCATCAGTGTACAGAGGCATGGGAACCTCGAAGGAGCTTCTTCCGTGTGAATAAAACGCAGGCTGAACTTCATAGCAGGTTCCAGATTCTCAGGAATTCCACGGGCTGTATTGCTCAGAGCTAGAACCCACTGCTTGGGGCACACTTGAACTGAAAAATCTTGCTGGACTCACGGCTTTCCCAAAGACCCAAGATTCTCAAAGAGCGAGCGTAAGGTTGACGGAAAAAAAACTGCCGGTGGCGCCTTTTTGCCTTGAAACCGGCAAGAAGCAAGATTTTCCTTAAACCATGAATCTCAGAAACATTGTGATCGTGAAGGAAAACCAGGGAGAGCAGATGTAATTCCAATAATCCAACACTTAAATGAAACCTCAAACCTAAATCCTATCCTAAAACCAACCCTAATCCTAACCCTAACCTAGGTCAAAAACTAGCCCTAGGTCTAAACCTAAAAAGAGGTGTAACCCTAAGCCTAGGTCTAATTCTGTATACTCCTAAACTTAAACTGAACCCTAACCTAAGGCTCACACTAAACCAAGCCCTAACCCTAACCATATGTCTACCCTAAGGCTAAGCCTAATCCTAACCCCAAATCTGATGTGAACATGCAGCTCCCCCTACAACTAACCTTACTCCTAACCGTCACCCTTCGCCTGAACCTAACTTAACTCTATCCATCACCTTCAATCCAAGCCTCCATATCACCGTTAATGTAATCCAATCCCTTAAACTAGACAGAGAGCTAAACTTATCCACAAACAAAACGGATGTAACACACAAGCCGCAAGCCTGACCCCAACTCTTAACCTCGCACACTTTCTAACCCTCACACAAATATTAACCCTAACCCATACCTAAACAGTCAAGTTTACCATAAGCCTAAATGAGACAATAGGTTCTTTCATCCTTAAGCACTCTTACCTAAAACCTCACACTCACCCTACATTTCATCCACAACCTTACCATAACCCGAATCCTCACGCAGCCGTAACTCTAACCTGAACTCGAACACTGTCTCTAAACATGCCCACATGCCTGTACCTATGCCCGTTTAAAGTTAACCCTAAACCAAAATCTTCGGTCCCACTATTTTGCAGCATTTTAAAGAAGTACACTGGGAAAGCTTTTTCTGCAAGGAAGAAACTGCAGGCGGCGTGGCTGAAATGAGAATATCATGCTGCACGAGCTCTTTGCCCTCAGATGTAGAAGTGTCATCATTGGGCTTTATAGAGAAACGGGACTTTAATAAGTGATCATCAACCTCTGTGAATTCCCTTTGTTCTAGACGCCTGAAATAAAGAGTTGTCCTGAGTCACATAAACCTCCACCGAGTGGTCTTAATGTGGCGCGGGAACATGCCGATATAAGAGAATTCCGAAGAAGGCTGAACGTCCACAATTGAATGGTCATTGCCAGAAGTGAAGTGGCAGCCGGATCAGACTGGGAAACTTAAGCTTCCATTAGACAATGAAGATGTGAGAATCTGGTACGTCCACAATTCACGGTTTCCTTAGATCCATGAAATTCCTTGTTGAATTTCAGTCAGAAAATGAAAACTCCGGAGCCTCTGTTCAGCAGGCCCGGGTTTAGCTCCCAGAGGCACACTGGTGCTCCTCTAGAATCTGGATAAAAATCGTTTTCACGGGAATAAGGAATCTTGATCAAGCCAGGTGGGTCTTGACAAACGAAATTGCTGCTTGTGCTGGCTATACTGACAAGCACCCACCTGTGCTAGTCCATGGCTTATTCAGCACAGGAATCTGCATCAATTGAGCCAAGACAAAGGAAAGCTCAGGGAGGCAGCACCCGTTTAGAAAAGCATTTGTACTTTGAAGAGGAGGCCAATGATGTGAAAAGACATACCCATGGCAAATAGTTTTCATCATGGGCAGAATTTCACGGAGCAATATTGCTGGGAGAGAAAAGGCACCACCTGAGTGAGCCATGCTCAACAAAACTACCTAGGGCAGGAGCCCGGTTGCCCCCAGGCACTAGGCGTGTCAGGCCTCAGCATTGTAAGGAGAGTTCACTGAAGTCCCTGAGTGAAGTTTTCTCCGCTGTCCTACGTCTACGTTCCTAAAATTTACTCTGTGGTTTCTGATGATCCTGGGTTATGAACGGCCACCATTCACCGTTCTCCTTACACTCGTGCGTCTCCATCGACCTTAAAAGAAAGGGAGGACATGCAACTGCTGGCAGGTAAATTCAGCAAAGTTTGTTTCAACACAAAAGAGACAGCTCTGTGGTGACCCGTCTTCCACGGTAAAGCATTTAATTACAACTCTCTTTTATACACGTGTGTCTGTGGATTTCACCATTTCAGTGCACAGATTAGCACATTCCCATAGAGGAGTGAACCTCCCTTCCGTCATGTCTATAGGTATTTCTCCTTCCTATGGGCAGCTGGACAGTAATTTATCTGGGGAACGTCTTGTAAACCAGGACAATGGTGCTTCCCCAGCTTTCTGTGATGAAGGGCCAGGCCATTGGTTACCTTTATAAAAGTCTCCTGACACGTCCTAGTGATGTCTGTTTCTGGGACCATAGTGGCTTCCTCTTCCTCGGTTGGTCTTGTTGGTAGGTGCTGTCCAGTTGGTCTGCTTCAAAGCAACCCCAATGTACAGGACAAGGAAAGGCTTGCCAGTCCTGGGCCACCCTCATTTCTTTCTGATGTTTGAACCCATCGTTGCAGCTCCCGTGGCCATGCATCCTGCAAACGGCCTGGCTCTTTGTCACTGATCCTCCCCTTTAATCTGACCAAAAGTGTTCGTCATCTGGTCCTCTCTCTGACAAGGTTCTGCCTAGTTTTACTAGTCCTCCACTACCTGACAGTGTATCAATGATTAGCATAAGGTTTTCAGTGGTGTATTTTGTCATCCTCAGTGTGTCCTTATTGGGGGCTCTTACAACTCTTGTTACAATCCATACACCAATTGTATCTGACGTAGTCATACGTATATTGCCATCATTCTTTTCTAGACATTTACTTTCTATTGAGCCCTTGGGATCAGCTCCCCTTTTTTTCCTCCTCCCCCACTCGTGGTTCCTTGATAGATTATAGATTGTTATTATTTTCATATCTCACATCGACCATTGTCTCTTTTATCCTCAGCTTTCTGTTGCTCCTCTCCCTGCGAGGGGTGTGCGGTTATATGTCATTTGGTATCTCTATTCCCATTCCTGTTCCTGGGTTCCATGTGTTGTGAGTTTTATCTCTTGCTAATACCTATGCACTCTAGTCCAGAGTGGGAAGCGGCACTGGGGTGATGATAGTGGGCGGTGATGAGACCTCAAGGGGTCAGAGGCAGATTGTGTGATTCATTGGTGCGATCCATATCTCCTCAGGGGGGCCTCCACCCAGTGGGACACAGCATCTGGGAGGCTTGTGGCTTTCTCCTGAGACAGCATGGTGGCCAAGGGCCCAGGCATTGAGGGTGGGACTCTGGGCCTGGGGTGGCAGCACTTGCAGAAGCCACCCCCTCCCCCAGGCACCCACCTGGATATGGATGAGCACGTGAGACAGTTGGCTGTGAACTTTGAGGGTGGCCTCAGTGTCTCAGAGCAGGTGGGGTCTGGCCTGAGTCAGCTCCCACAGCTCCAACCAGGAAGCCCTGCCCCCAGGCGGGGGTCAGCAGTTATCCCAGCATGCTCATTCCTCCCCCTCAGCTTCTGTCTGGTCAGCCCTTCAGCTTCCTGGCTGGGTTTAGAACTTGTCCTAAGCTCCCAGAGGGCCACCGTCCTGAGATCTTGCTCAGCGCTTCAGGCCTTTCTGCAAACTCTCCTCCCAGGAGCCCATTATCACTAGCAGTTTACCCCTTGCTCTAACGATGCTCCAGGAGGCCTGCTTGGGAAGTGTTGGGCTGTTGCCTGGTTCAGTCCCACTAACTGCTCCTCAGGAGAAAGAAGAGGTTCCTTGCTCTTGGAAAGATTTACTGGCTTGCAAACCCTCTGGAGGATCCCCATGAGTCAGTAGGTGGGGTCATTCTAAAGCCCGGCACTCCGCAGGTAGCCACGTTGTGTGCCACCCAGGCATGCTGTGTGTTTGGAGGAGACTGCACACCCTTCAAAGGTAGAAGCTGCACCCCTCCATGGTTCTTGCATGCAGCAAATGCAGGGCCCCTGAGACTCCGGGCCAGCCTCTGGGCTAGGATCATGGGCAAATCGTTATCTCGCCTAAGCTCCATCTGGGCTGGAAACGCAGTAGCTTGTACTGTGACCTGGGTCAGCCTGGGGCTGTGCAGGGCATCCTCAGCCCAGCTCAACTCTTCCCAGAACACCCCTGCAGGTGCAGGGAGCCCTTGGCTTGGGAAAGTGACCCTACTAAGTGGGCTTTGTGACCAGGCTCCCTGATCCACAGACCCAGGTTTGCCTCCTCCACAGGCTGCAGACAGCAGGGGCTGCCCTGGGTTCCCTGAACTCGGGCTATCTCCAGAGACAGTGTGGGCAGGATCTGGAGGGTGTGGAAGTGAGTCGTGCTGGGAAAGTGGATGGAGGAACGGAGGGTAGGGTAGATGCTGGGTGGGCTGAGGGGGCAGGAGATGCCCTGCAGAGTTCTAGAACCAGGGCTGAGGGATGTGGGAGCTGTTGGGACCAGCTGGCCCTTTCGTGAGTTTTAGGAGCTGCCTGAATTCCATCCACATTGACCCTCTCCAGCCCCACCTTTGGCAGATGCTGGAAGAGAAGTTCAAGGTCTTCCGGGAGAAAGGGCAGAGTGTGGGGCTGCCAGGGTGCAGGCCCTGAGGGAGCTGGCAGGTGCCCTGGAACTCGCCTCCCCCAGCTCCATGGCCCAGAGTCAAGTCCACAGGAGCGGCGTTGAGGCCACATGGGTGAGGCTGGACAAGGCAATGAAAGCCCGCAGAGAGGTGGGTGCTCAGAGGGACAGGCCAGTGACAGCCAAGGGGCTCGGGACAAAGGGGCCTACCCCAGATGTGTGTGCATGTGTGTGCGTGTGTGTGTGTGCTCATGTGTAGGGGTGGGCATGTGGGTGTGTGCATGCATACTTCTGTGTGTATTCTCGTGTGCACATGTTTGTATGAAGGGGCATGGCTGACTCCAGCTCCCAGCATCAATCATCCTTCCCCGTCCAACCACGCTCCTTCCTGCCCCCAGTTTGGAGTCGTTCAGCGCAGGTCACTCCTTGTGGCAGGACCACGAAGTGGGCTCTCCCAATGCTCCCTGAGCACGGGCCGCAGTTTCGTTGGGGGCACAGGCCCTGCTGGTCTTCTTGCTGACCGCCACTCTTAGAGCTCCCTGCCGCCCCTCCCCACACCCTCCTTTCGCGGGATCTGGTGTCTAAGTGCACTGAGCACCTGACAGGTCCTGCAACCGAAATCCTGGGGCTGGGTGGCCCGGGGGCCAGCCCTCTCCTCACTGACTGTTGGAGGTGCTACAGGCAGACCCCCTGACAGGCAGCCCACTCGCTCCCTGAGCCGCCATCTCATGTGCTCAGGGCTCCCCATCTTATTGCCTTCCTCCCAACATGCGTGTCAAGACCCTTTACTCCCTCGGGCCCTGCCTGTGGCCCCCGGGCCTCATCAGGAACCTGCTGTGATCAGAGGAGACCATCCATCTTCTAACCACCGAAGGGCCAGGAGGCGCGAATGTACAGCGATGATATTAGGTAAAGGTCACGGTAAAGTCACAGAGGACAGGAAAGACAGGGGCGAGAGAATACAATACAGAGTCAGACATGTTTTATTAGGCATGCTCACGTCAGCTCCTCTTGATGGACCACGTGGAACTGGGAGAAGTGGAACCTTTGCTATCTTGGGACGTGTATAGGGAGCCTGGAGACACACCTCTTCAGTAGTGACATGGGTCACAAGGTGGGCGGTATCTATCGTAAGGCCCCTGTACTTGAGCTCACCAAGGTGAGGAAAGCTAATACCTGCATTGGGGGAAGCTACAAGGGGGGCAGGGTGTCACGGTGGGAAGAGAGGGCAAAAGGATCATATCTGCTTCTACACAGAGATACAATCAGCCATGTGCTCACATTAAGGCAGCCTAGCTGTTAACGGAGAATCAGTGGGAATGATTTTTAAAGCAGGATAATGTACTTGGACTTTACCTCTAACTTACCAAAGTAGAGGCTTTCCTACCGTGGAATACCAGCTTTCCAGATTCTCCCCGTTATAAGTTAGGGAATAGAGTCTTCGTCCTATTTCCCTCCGTGTTAAAGCCCCACAAATCCCCAAGCCACAGTCTTTGCTCAAAAGGAGGTGGCCCTGTTCTAAGGGAGAAAGTTGCTGGCCCTCCTTCCCGCTGTGCCCTCGGCTTCCACAAGGCGGCGCTCGAGCTGTGGGGCCACATGCAGAAGGTGGTCCTGGTGGAGGGTGCTGTCCTTGGCCACGACCTGGTGTCTGTGGAGGTCCTGCAGCGCCAGCACCGCCTCCTGCAGGGGAGGGCCCCAGTCCCTCCCCCCCGCAAGAACCCCTCTTCTGTAGGCAATGGATGGATGAGGAACCCTCACCCCCAGCTGACCCCAGGCAGGACTGCAGCCCGCCCCTTCCCCCTCTGGGATTGGGGGTGACGGGCCTGGGTTTGACCTAGGCTGGGGTACAGCCAGGATGGCCTACAGAGTCCTGGGTGGAGGAGCATTCAGCCTGCTCTCTGCCAGCTGCAGAGGGAGCTGGTGGCTGTGGACGAGGTGGTGGTTCAGATGCGGATGGAGGCCATCCAGGTACACCCTGCGGTCCAGGAGGGCCTGGCCGAGCAGCTGGCTGAGGTGCTGGAGGCCTGGGCCACCTGAACATGAAGGCCTGGGAGCAGGGCCAGCAGCTGGAGTGGGTAGCCCATGGCCACGCCTTCCTCAGGCACTGCCAGGAACTGCTGTATGTGCCACCCCACCTGGATGGGGGCTCGCTCTGTCCCATGCGGGTGGGGGCACCCAGCTCTTCCCTGCCTCCTCCCTGTTCTGCCCTCTGGCCCTGAGACCTGTTCCCATGCCCTGTCCCCCACCCAGCACTCAGGCTCAAGAGAAGCAGGCGCTAGTCTATATCCTCAGAAGGGCCAGCTGGGGCCAAGAAGACACTGGGGCAGGAGCTCTGCCTGAGAGCCCAGGCAGTGCGGCCGGCGGGGCAGCAGCTGCTGGACACCAGCCACGTCATGGCCCCAGAGATGTGCGCGCTGAGGTCTAGGGCCAGGGTGGTGCGTGGCCAGAGCTCCCTTTCCTGCTGCTCCCTGCTCCACGGTAACCCAGCCCTATCCCACCCAGGCGACACCCTGCGCCCCTCCCAACAGCCCTCTGCCCCCCAGGTCACAGTGTCTCCGGGAACTGGACAGGCAGCTGCAGGAGCTCCGGATGGCCTGGGCCCTTCACCAGGACCACTGCCAGGTGAGCCAGGACTAGGAGGAGCTGCGGGGAATGCTGGGTCAGGCCGCGGTCTGGCTGGCCTCCTGAGAGGACCTCCTGCTAGACCCTGACTGTGGGGTGAGCAGGGATCCGCCCCTTAGAGGGCCACATGCCTGGCACCAGGACTTGGACAGGCAGCTGGTGGCCCAGGAGGAGAAGCTCACCCAGCTCCAAATGTAGGTGAGGGTGTGGAGTGCGGGACTGAGGAGGGGTCGAGGGGCCTCCACCTGCGGTGGGGTCTCCAGAGCATTGATCTGCCCTGAGGGGCACACCTTCGGGGAAACAGCCACAGGGTCCTGTCCTCCATGGGCAGTCTGGCTCTGTGGGGTCCATCACAGCTTCTTCTGCCCAACTGCTCCCTCCCCTCCTCTTCCTCGTTTCGCCCTGTGAGAGTTGCCCCCAGAGCAAGCCCTGTGGGACACACAGGGTCACTATGGGTGGAAACCAATCAATAATCTCATGGGTGCAGAGCACACTCTGAGGAACACAGGGTGGTGACACTAGCTACAGAGAATCTGAGTGGAGCAAGGGTTTGTAATCCTTGTGTAGGCTGGGGGTGGGGCTGATAGGGGGGGATTGATACCACAGGATCCTGTGGGACTGAAAGTGAGGACCTGAGGGTGGACGGGCAGAGGGAGTGCCCCATCCTCTGAGGCAGGAAGGTGGTCAGCTAGGGTGAGTACGGAGGAAGATGAGCAGGGGCTGCTGCAGTCACGCAAATGTCACGTAAGAATCTCACTTTAGTATAAAATGTTTGTCTCCATTGCAAAGCCACCTCTAGCAACTAGGATCTCCTCTCTCCCCATCTGGAGTTGACGAGTGAAGAAAATCAAAAACTGAAGCAAAGCAGTCCACAGGACTAACGGACCACCAACACCACAGCCCTCCATCCTTGTCCTGGAGACCAGGAGAGTTAGATGGTGCCCAGCCACCGCCTCAAACTGCTCTGGTTGAGCTCAAACTGGCAACTTGTGCACAGCTTGAAAGCCAATGGAAGGTGACTTCATGAAGAGGGCATTACAAGTTTGACAGGGACTGCTGGAACCCCGAGACCAAGGCCCTTCAAATCCAAAACAGAGCGCAGCTCCGGGAATCACCCCTGCCCAAACAACAGTCGAGCTGATAAAGTGAACACATGGCACCTCTGAGGCAAGTGCTTCCCAGAGCAAAGGGGAGCATTTGCCCTCAAAGTTCAGGAGGGAGGGAGGGGCCAGGGAGAAGGCAAGAAGAGGGGGGGCTGCATGCACAAGGGGCTGATGGGGAACATCAGTCTGGACGGAGGACAGCTGTGGCTTCCTATTCCCCTCTCTGCGTAGAGGGGCAAGTTCTGTGGCTGTCCAGTCTTGCCCTGCCCAGTCACTCACTGAGGTGTCTCACAGCCCACCAGCCAGGGCCCCCTGTGACCCCTCTCCTCTCTTCTCAGCTCCTCTTAACCAAGTTTGCAATGTTTCAGCACCAAGTGAAGATGGGTGGCCACCAGGGGGCAGCCTGCCCCACTAGCGGAGAGCCTGCTGGAGTGGCGGCCCAGCACTGCCCCCAGGGCCCAGCAGTGGTGACAGGACCTACAGTGAGTACCAGCAGCCTGGAGCAGGGGTGAGTTTGGGGGAGGTGCTGGGCATGGGCTGGACGGGCTTCCAGGGACACTCTTGCTGTGCTGCGGCTCTGCCAAACCCCTGAGAGGTGAACTGGCTTTCTGTGTGCCCACATTGGGGGCCCGGGCCACGTGTTCCAGGGAGCAACTTGTGCAGCCTGGAGTTGGGACCCCTTACTTAAGCTGAGAGGCCATGTCAGACGACCTTCAGCAAAGCTCAGCCTTTGAGTTCTGGGCTTCTGGCTTCAGGGCACGGTGAGGGCAGCTGCTGGTTCTGGCCCAGCTGCAAGCAGCCTGGCTGTACCTGGCCCTTCTGGGGACTCCAGATAGCACTGGGGAAACTGGGTGCACCGAGAGGCTGGGTTACTTGCTAGAGACCACAGCTAATTAGCAGTGAAGTTGAGACGCGATATGGCCCTCACCATAAAAAGGAAGTGTTTTCTGCCCTGGTGACCCTTGGCCTTCCCTGAGGTCAAGGGTGACCATAGAAGCCACATGAAGAGTGTCAGAAGCAGGGCACAGTGACTGCCTCAACCTCCCCACTCTCCCCTGCCGGGGCTCTTCCAGTCTTGGCCTAGTGCCTCTATTGCTGGGGAGCAGGCTGGAGAGTACCCCACCCCTGCAGGCCCCACAACCTTCCTAGCAGTGCCAGCGGATCTGAGAAGGCACAGTCTGGCACTGTGTGACCAGGCTCCCTGGAAATGATCCCATTGAAGATCTGGAGAGCAGACCGATTGTTTTCCTTTGATTGTGTTACAGACACCTTACAGGAGAGAAGGATGTTTATAGATCACTGTCTACAGTTTCTGACCTTCAAAGCACTCAAATCATTGCCATCGAGTTGATTTCTATCATCGAGGCCCTGTAGGACAGCACACGACGGTCCCTGCGTCTCTGAGGCTGTCACTACGGGAGCAGACAGCCGAGCCGTGTCTTTCTAATGGGTTTCAGACCACTGACCTTGCCATGAGCAGCAGCCCGGGGCATGCCTTTTTCTGACCTTAGGTTTGACTAATATATATATATATATATATATATATATATATATATATATATATATATATATATATATATATACATATAATGCACATATATATGAATTTTAATATAGAGGGTTTTGTTTTAAGTGGAAACATGCAGAGCAGTTTAACAATTTCTACACATTTTGACCCAGCATTCCCCGCAGCTCCTCCTGGTCCTGGCTCACCTGGCAGTGGTCCTGATGAAGGCCCAGGCCGTCCGGAGCTCCTGCAGCTGCCTGTGCTGCTCCCGGAAACACTGTGACCTGGGGGGCAGAGGGCTGTTGGGAGGGGCGCAGGGTGTCGCCTGGGTGGGGCAGGGCTGGGTTACCGTGGAGCAGAGAGAAGCAAGAAAGGGAGCTCTGGCCACGCACCACCCTGGCCCTAGACCTCAGCGCGCACATCTCTGGGGCCATGACGTGGCTGGTGTCCAGCAGCTGCTGCCCCGCCGGCCGCACTGCCTGGGCTCTCAGGCAGAGCTCCTGCCCCAGTGTCTTCTTGGCCCCAGCTGGCCCTTCTGAGGATATAGACTAGCGCCTGCTTCTCTTGAGCCTGAGTGCTGGGTGGGGGACAGGGCATGGGAACAGGTCTCAGGGCCAGAGGGCAGAACAGGGAGGAGGCAGGGAAGAGCTGGGTGCCCCCACCCGCATGGGACAGAGCGAGCCCCCATCCAGGTGGGGTGGCACATACAGCAGTTCCTGGCAGTGCCTGAGGAAGGCGTGGCCATGGGCTACCCACTCCAGCTGCTGGCCCTGCTCCCAGGCCTTCATGTTCAGGTGGCCCAGGCCTCCAGCACCTCAGCCAGCTGCTCGGCCAGGCCCTCCTGGACTGCAGGGTGTACCTGGATGGCCTCCATCCGCATCTGAACCACCACCTCGTCCACAGCCACCAGCTCCCTCTGCAGCTGGCAGAGAGCAGGCTGAATGCTCCTCCACCCAGGACTCTGTAGGCCATCCTGGCTGTACCCCAGCCTAGGTCAAACCCAGGCCCGTCACCCCCAATCCCAGAGGGGGAAGGGGCGGGCTGCAGTCCTGCCTGGGGTCAGCTGGGGGTGAGGGTTCCTCATCCATCCATTGCCTACAGAAGAGGGGTTCTTGCGGGGGGGAGGGACTGGGGCCCTCCCCTGCAGGAGGCGGTGCTGGCGCTGCAGGACCTCCACAGACACCAGGTCGTGGCCAAGGACAGCACCCTCCACCAGGACCACCTTCTGCATGTGGCCCCACAGCTCGAGCGCCGCCTTGTGGAAGCCGAGGGCACAGCGGGAAGGAGGGCCAGCAACTTTCTCCCTTAGAACAGGGCCACCTCCTTTTGAGCAAAGACTGTGGCTTGGGGATTTGTGGGGCTTTAACACGGAGGGAAATAGGACGAAGACTCTATTCCCTAACTTATAACAGGGAGAATCTGGAAAGCTGGTATTCCACGGTAGGAAAGCCTCTACTTTGGTAAGTTAGAGGTAAAGTCCAAGTACATTATCCTGCTTTAAAAATCATTCCCACTGATTCTCCGTTAACAGCTAGGCTGCCTTAATGTGAGCACATGGCTGATTGTATCTCTGTGTAGAAGCAGATATGATCCTTTTGCCCTCTCTTCCCACCGTGACACCCTGCCCCCCTTGTAGCTTCCCCCAATGCAGGTATTAGCTTTCCTCACCTTGGTGAGCTCAAGTACAGGGGCCTTACGATAGATACCGCCCACCTTGTGACCCATGTCACTACTGAAGAGGTGTGTCTCCAGGCTCCCTATACACGTCCCAAGATAGCAAAGGTTCCACTTCTCCCAGTTCCACGTGGTCCATCAAGAGGAGCTGACGTGAGCATGCCTAATAAAACATGTCTGACTCTGTATTGTATTCTCTCGCCCCTGTCTTTCCTGTCCTCTGTGACTTTACCGTGACCTTTACCTAATATCATCGCTGTACATTCGCGCCTCCTGGCCCTTCGGTGGTTAGAAGATGGATGGTCTCCTCTGATCACAGCAGGTTCCTGATGAGGCCCGGGGGCCACAGGCAGGGCCCGAGGGAGTAAAGGGTCTTGACACGCATGTTGGGAGGAAGGCAATAAGATGGGGAGCCCTGAGCACATGAGATGGCGGCTCAGGGAGCGAGTGGGCTGCCTGTCAGGGGGTCTGCCTGTAGCACCTCCAACAGTCAGTGAGGAGAGGGCTGGCCCCCGGGCCACCCAGCCCCAGGATTTCGGTTGCAGGACCTGTCAGGTGCTCAGTGCACTTAGACACCAGATCCCGCGAAAGGAGGGTGTGGGGAGGGGCGGCAGGGAGCTCTAAGAGTGGCGGTCAGCAAGAAGACCAGCAGGGCCTGTGCCCCCAACGAAACTGCGGCCCGTGCTCAGGGAGCATTGGGAGAGCCCACTTCGTGGTCCTGCCACAAGGAGTGACCTGCGCTGAACGACTCCAAACTGGGGGCAGGAAGGAGCGTGGTTGGACGGGGAAGGATGATTGATGCTGGGAGCTGGAGTCAGCCATGCCCCTTCATACAAACATGTGCACACGAGAATACACACAGAAGTATGCATGCACACACCCACATGCCCACCCCTACACATGAGCACACACACACATGCACACACATCTGGGGTAGGCCCCTTTGTCCCGAGCCCCTTGGCTGTCACTGGCCTGTCCCTCTGAGCACCCACCTCTCTGCGGGCTTTCATTGCCTTGTCCAGCCTCACCCATGTGGCCTCAACGCCGCTCCTGTGGACTTGACTCTGGGCCATGGAGCTGGGGGAGGCGAGTTCCAGGGCACCTGCCAGCTCCCTCAGGGCCTGCACCCTGGCAGCCCCACACTCTGCCCTTTCTCCCGGAAGACCTTGAACTTCTCTTCCAGCATCTGCCAAAGGTGGGGCTGGAGAGGGTCAATGTGGATGGAATTCAGGCAGCTCCTAAAACTCACGAAAGGGCCAGCTGGTCCCAACAGCTCCCACATCCCTCAGCCCTGGTTCTAGAACTCTGCAGGGCATCTCCTGCCCCCTCAGCCCACCCAGCATCTACCCTACCCTCCGTTCCTCCATCCACTTTCCCAGCACGACTCACTTCCACACCCTCCAGATCCTGCCCACACTGTCTCTGGAGATAGCCCGAGTTCAGGGAACCCAGGGCAGCCCCTGCTGTCTGCAGCCTGTGGAGGAGGCAAACCTGGGTCTGTGGATCAGGGAGCCTGGTCACAAAGCCCACTTAGTAGGGTCACTTTCCCAAGCCAAGGGCTCCCTGCACCTGCAGGGGTGTTCTGGGAAGAGTTGAGCTGGGCTGAGGATGCCCTGCACAGCCCCAGGCTGACCCAGGTCACAGTACAAGCTACTGCGTTTCCAGCCCAGATGGAGCTTAGGCGAGATAACGATTTGCCCATGATCCTAGCCCAGAGGCTGGCCCGGAGTCTCAGGGGCCCTGCATTTGCTGCATGCATGAACCATGGAGGGGTGCAGCTTCTACCTTTGAAGGGTGTGCAGTCTCCTCCAAACACACAGCATGCCTGGGTGGCACACAACGTGGCTACCTGCGGAGTGCCGGGCTTTAGAATGACCCCACCTACTGACTCATGGGGATCCTCCAGAGGGTTTGCAAGCCAGTAAATCTTTCCAAGAGCAGGGAACCTCTTCTTTCTCCTGAGGAGCAGTTAGTGGGACTGAACCAGGCAACAGCCCAACACTTCCCAAGCAGGCCTCCTGGAGCATCGTTAGAGCAAGGGGTAAACTGCTAGTGATAATGGGCTCCTGGGAGGAGAGTTTGCAGAAAGGCCTGAAGCGCTGAGCAAGATCTCAGGACGGTGGCCCTCTGGGAGCTTAGGACAAGTTCTAAACCCAGCCAGGAAGCTGAAGGGCTGACCAGACAGAAGCTGAGGGGGAGGAATGAGCATGCTGGGATAACTGCTGACCCCCGCCTGGGGGCAGGGCTTCCTGGTTGGAGCTGTGGGAGCTGACTCAGGCCAGACCCCACCTGCTCTGAGACACTGAGGCCACCCTCAAAGTTCACAGCCAACTGTCTCACGTGCTCATCCATATCCAGGTGGGTGCCTGGGGGAGGGGGTGGCTTCTGCAAGTGCTGCCACCCCAGGCCCAGAGTCCCACCCTCAATGCCTGGGCCCTTGGCCACCATGCTGTCTCAGGAGAAAGCCACAAGCCTCCCAGATGCTGTGTCCCACTGGGTGGAGGCCCCCCTGAGGAGATATGGATCGCACCAATGAATCACACAATCTGCCTCTGACCCCTTGAGGTCTCATCACCGCCCACTATCATCACCCCAGTGCCGCTTCCCACTCTGGACTAGAGTGCATAGGTATTAGCAAGAGATAAAACTCACAACACATGGAACCCAGGAACAGGAATGGGAATAGAGATACCAAATGACATATAACCGCACACCCCTCGCAGGGAGAGGAGCAACAGAAAGCTGAGGATAAAAGAGACAATGGTCGATGTGAGATATGAAAATAATAACAATCTATAATCTATCAAGGAACCACGAGTGGGGGAGGAGGAAAAAAAGGGGAGCTGATCCCAAGGGCTCAATAGAAAGTAAATGTCTAGAAAAGAATGATGGCAATATACGTATGACTACGTCAGATACAATTGGTGTATGGATTGTAACAAGAGTTGTAAGAGCCCCCAATAAGGACACACTGAGGATGACAAAATACACCACTGAAAACCTTATGCTAATCATTGATACACTGTCAGGTAGTGGAGGACTAGTAAAACTAGGCAGAACCTTGTCAGAGAGAGGACCAGATGACGAACACTTTTGGTCAGATTAAAGGGGAGGATCAGTGACAAAGAGCCAGGCCGTTTGCAGGATGCATGGCCACGGGAGCTGCAACGATGGGTTCAAACATCAGAAAGAAATGAGGGTGGCCCAGGACTGGCAAGCCTTTCCTTGTCCTGTACATTGGGGTTGCTTTGAAGCAGACCAACTGGACAGCACCTACCAACAAGACCAACCGAGGAAGAGGAAGCCACTATGGTCCCAGAAACAGACATCACTAGGACGTGTCAGGAGACTTTTATAAAGGTAACCAATGGCCTGGCCCTTCATCACAGAAAGCTGGGGAAGCACCATTGTCCTGGTTTACAAGACGTTCCCCAGATAAATTACTGTCCAGCTGCCCATAGGAAGGAGAAATACCTATAGACATGACGGAAGGGAGGTTCACTCCTCTATGGGAATGTGCTAATCTGTGCACTGAAATGTTGAAATCCACAGACACACGTGTATAAAAGAGAGTTGTAATTAAATGCTTTACCGTGGAAGACGGGTCACCACAGAGCTGTCTCTTTTGTGTTGAAACAAACTTTGCTGAATTTACCTGCCAGCAGTTGCATGTCCTCCCTTTCTTTTAAGGTCGATGGAGACGCACGAGTGTAAGGAGAACGGTGAATGGTGGCCGTTCATAACCCAGGATCATCAGAAACCACAGAGTAAATTTTAGGAACGTAGACGTAGGACAGCGGAGAAAACTTCACTCAGGGACTTCAGTGAACTCTCCTTACAATGCTGAGGCCTGACACGCCTAGTGCCTGGGGGCAACCGGGCTCCTGCCCTAGGTAGTTTTGTTGAGCATGGCTCACTCAGGTGGTGCCTTTTCTCTCCCAGCAATATTGCTCCGTGAAATTCTGCCCATGATGAAAACTATTTGCCATGGGTATGTCTTTTCACATCATTGGCCTCCTCTTCAAAGTACAAATGCTTTTCTAAACGGGTGCTGCCTCCCTGAGCTTTCCTTTGTCTTGGCTCAATTGATGCAGATTCCTGTGCTGAATAAGCCATGGACTAGCACAGGTGGGTGCTTGTCAGTATAGCCAGCACAAGCAGCAATTTCGTTTGTCAAGACCCACCTGGCTTGATCAAGATTCCTTATTCCCGTGAAAACGATTTTTATCCAGATTCTAGAGGAGCACCAGTGTGCCTCTGGGAGCTAAACCCGGGCCTGCTGAACAGAGGCTCCGGAGTTTTCATTTTCTGACTGAAATTCAACAAGGAATTTCATGGATCTAAGGAAACCGTGAATTGTGGACGTACCAGATTCTCACATCTTCATTGTCTAATGGAAGCTTAAGTTTCCCAGTCTGATCCGGCTGCCACTTCACTTCTGGCAATGACCATTCAATTGTGGACGTTCAGCCTTCTTCGGAATTCTCTTATATCGGCATGTTCCCGCGCCACATTAAGACCACTCGGTGGAGGTTTATGTGACTCAGGACAACTCTTTATTTCAGGCGTCTAGAACAAAGGGAATTCACAGAGGTTGATGATCACTTATTAAAGTCCCGTTTCTCTATAAAGCCCAATGATGACACTTCTACATCTGAGGGCAAAGAGCTCGTGCAGCATGATATTCTCATTTCAGCCACGCCGCCTGCAGTTTCTTCCTTGCAGAAAAAGCTTTCCCAGTGTACTTCTTTAAAATGCTGCAAAATAGTGGGACCGAAGATTTTGGTTTAGGGTTAACTTTAAACGGGCATAGGTACAGGCATGTGGGCATGTTTAGAGACAGTGTTCGAGTTCAGGTTAGAGTTACGGCTGCGTGAGGATTCGGGTTATGGTAAGGTTGTGGATGAAATGTAGGGTGAGTGTGAGGTTTTAGGTAAGAGTGCTTAAGGATGAAAGAACCTATTGTCTCATTTAGGCCTATGGTAAACTTGACTGTTTAGGTATGGGTTAGGGTTAATATTTGTGTGAGGGTTAGAAAGTGTGCGAGGTTAAGAGTTAGGGTCAGGCTTGCGGCTTGTGTGTTACATCCGTTTTGGTTGTGGATAAGTTTAGCTCTCTGTCTAGTTTAAGGGATTGGATTACATTAACGGTGATATGGAGGCTTGAATTGAAGGTGATGGATAGAGTTAAGTTAGGTTCAGGCGAAGGGTGACGGTTAGGAGTAAGGTTAGTTGTAGGGGGAGCTGCATGTTCACATCAGATTTGGGGTTAGGATTAGGCTTAGCCTTAGGGTAGACATATGGTTAGGGTTAGGGCTTGGTTTAGGGTGAGCCTTAGGTTAGGGTTCAGTTTAAGTTTAGGAGTATACAGAATTAGACCTAGGCTTAGGGTTACACCTCTTTTTAGGTTTAGACCTACGGCTAGGTTTTGACCTAGGTTAGGGTTAGGATTAGGGTTGGTTTTAGGATAGGATTTAGGTTTGAGGTTTCATTTAAGTGTTGGATTATTGGAAGTACATCTGCTCTCCCTGGTTTTCCTTCACGATCACAATGTTTCTGAGATTCATGGTTTAAGGAAAATCTTGCTTCTTGCCGGTTTCAAGGCAAAAAGGCGCCACCGGCAGTTTTTTTTCCGTCAACCTTACGCTCGTTCTTTGAGAATCTTGGGTCTTTGGGAAAGCCGTGAGTCCAGCAAGATTTTTCAGTTCAAGTGTGCCCCAAGCAGTGGGTTCTAGCTCTGAGCAATACAGCCCGTGGAATTCCTGAGAATCTGGAACCTGCTATGAAGTTCAGCCTGCGTTTTATTCACACGGAAGAAGCTCCTTCGAGGTTCCCATGCCTCTGTACACTGATGCTTCCAGCAACGTCATGTCTCACAGGTCTATAGTGCTTCTCTGAGTTTCACTGGTCTAGGGTAAAGGGTGAAGCGCCTGGGTTCCCGTGCTTCACTACTGTATGGCCTCAAGATGATGTTTGTAGGCACAGCGGCAAATCCATCGGTGGCAATTCTCTCGTATTGTCATTGCGATGGGAAGATACCTTATTCGCTAGGAAATGTTTTACCATGGAAGACGGGTCACCACAGAGCTGTCTCTTGTGTTGAGACAAACTTTGCTGAATTTACCAGCCAGCAGTTGTGTGTCCTCCCTTTCTTTTAAGGTCGATGGAGACGCACGAGTGTAAGGAGAACGGTGAATGGTGGCCGTTCATAACCCAGGATCATCAGAAACCACAGAGTAAATTTTAGGAACGTAGACGTAGGACAGCGGAGAAAACTTCACTCAGGGACTTCAGTGAACTCTCCTTACAATGCTGAGGCCTGACACGCCTAGTGCCTGGGGGCAACCGGCTCCTGCCCTAGGTAGTTTTGTTGAGCATGGCTCACTCAGGTGGTGCCTTTTCTCTCCCAGCAATATTGCTCCGTGAAATTCTGCCCATGATGAAAACTATTTGCCATGGGTATGTCTTTTCACATCATTGGCCTCCTCTTCAAAGTACAAATGCTTTTCTAAACGGGTGCTGCCTCCCTGAGCTTTCCTTTGTCTTGGCTCAATTGATGCAGATTCCTGTGCTGAATAAGCCATGGACTAGCACAGGTGGGTGCTTGTCAGTATAGCCAGCACAAGCAGCAATTTCGTTTGTCAAGACCCACCTGGCTTGATCAAGATTCCTTATTCCCGTGAAAACGATTTTTATCCAGATTCTAGAGGAGCACCAGTGTGCCTCTGGGAGCTAAACCCGGGCCTGCTGAACAGAGGCTCCGGAGTTTTCATTTTCTGACTGAAATTCAACAAGGAATTTCATGGATCTAAGGAAACCGTGAATTGTGGACGTACCAGATTCTCACATCTTCATTGTCTAATGGAAGCTTAAGTTTCCCAGTCTGATCCGGCTGCCACTTCACTTCTGGCAATGACCATTCAATTGTGGACGTTCAGCCTTCTTCGGAATTCTCTTATATCGGCATGTTCCCGCGCCACATTAAGACCACTCGGTGGAGGTTTATGTGACTCAGGACAACTCTTTATTTCAGGCGTCTAGAACAAAGGGAATTCACAGAGGTTGATGATCACTTATTAAAGTCCCGTTTCTCTATAAAGCCCAATGATGACACTTCTACATCTGAGGGCAAAGAGCTCGTGCAGCATGATATTCTCATTTCAGCCACGCCGCCTGCAGTTTCTTCCTTGCAGAAAAAGCTTTCCCAGTGTACTTCTTTAAAATGCTGCAAAATAGTGGGACCGAAGATTTTGGTTTAGGGTTAACTTTAAACGGGCATAGGTACAGGCATGTGGGCATGTTTAGAGACAGTGTTCGAGTTCAGGTTAGAGTTACGGCTGCGTGAGGATTCGGGTTATGGTAAGGTTGTGGATGAAATGTAGGGTGAGTGTGAGGTTTTAGGTAAGAGTGCTTAAGGATGAAAGAACCTATTGTCTCATTTAGGCTTATGGTAAACTTGACTGTTTAGGTATGGGTTAGGGTTAATATTTGTGTGAGGGTTAGAAAGTGTGCGAGGTTAAGAGTTGGGGTCAGGCTTGCGGCTTGTGTGTTACATCCGTTTTGTTTGTGGATAAGTTTAGCTCTCTGTCTAGTTTAAGGGATTGGATTACATTAACGGTGATATGGAGGCTTGGATTGAAGGTGATGGATAGAGTTAAGTTAGGTTCAGGCGAAGGGTGACGGTTAGGAGTAAGGTTAGTTGTAGGGGGAGCTGCATGTTCACATCAGATTTGGGGTTAGGATTAGGCTTAGCCTTAGGGTAGACATATGGTTAGGGTTAGGGCTTGGTTTAGTGTGAGCCTTAGGTTAGGGTTCAGTTTAAGTTTAGGAGTATACAGAATTAGACCTAGGCTTAGGGTTACACCTCTTTTTAGGTTTAGACCTAGGGCTAGTTTTTGACCTAGGTTAGGGTTAGGATTAGGGTTGGTTTTAGGATAGGATTTAGGTTTGAGGTTTCATTTAAGTGTTGGATTATTGGAATTACATCTGCTCTCCCTGGTTTTCCTTCACGATCACAATGTTTCTGAGATTCATGGTTTAAGGAAAATCTTGCTTCTTGCCGGTTTCAAGGCAAAAAGGCGCCACCGGCAGTTTTTTTTCCGTCAACCTTACGCTCGCTCTTTGAGAATCTTGGGTCTTTGGGAAAGCCGTGAGTCCAGCAAGATTTTTCAGTTCAAGTGTGCCCCAAGCAGTGGGTTCTAGCTCTGAGCAATACAGCCCGTGGAATTCCTGAGAATCTGGAACCTGCTATGAAGTTCAGCCTGCGTTTTATTCACACGGACGAAGCTCCTTCGAGGTTCCCATGCCTCTGTACACTGATGCTTCCAGCAACGTCATGTCTCACAGGTCTATAGTGCTTCTCTGAGTTTCACTGGTCTAGGGTAAAGGGTGAAGCGCCTGGGTTCCCGTGCTTCACTACTGTATGGCCTCAAGATGATGTTTGTAGGCACAGCGGCAAATCCATCGGTGGCAATTCTCTCGTATTGTCATTGCGATGGGAAGATACCTTATTCGCTAGGAAATGTTTTACCATGGAAGACGGGTCACCACAGAGCTGTCTCTTGTGTTGAGACAAACTTTGCTGAATTTACCAGCCAGCAGTTGTGTGTCCTCCCTTTCTTTTAAGGTCGATGGAGACGCACGAGTGTAAGGAGAACGGTGAATGATGGCCGTTCATAACCCAGGATCATCAGAAACCACAGAGTAAATTTTAGGAACGTAGACGTAGGACAGCGGAGAAAACTTCACTCAGGGACTTCAGTGAACTCTCCTTACAATGCTGAGGCCTGACACGCCTAGTGCCTGGGGGCAACCGGGCTCCTGCCCTAGGTAGTTTTGTTGAGCGTGCCTCCCTCAGGTGATGCCTTTTCTCTCCCAGCAATATTGCTCCGTGAAATTCTGCCCATGATGAAAACTATTTGCCATGGGTATGTCTTTTCACATCATTGGCCTCCTCTTCAAAGTACAAATGCTTTTCTAAACGGGTGCTGCCTCCCTGAGCTTTCCTTTGTCTTGGCTCAATTGATGCAGATTCCTGTGCTGAATAAGTGATGGACTAGCACAGCTGGGTGCTTGTCAGTATAGCCAGCACAAGCAGCAATTTCGTTTGTCAAGACCCACCTGGCTGGATCAAGGTTCCTTATTCCCGTGAAAACGATTTTTATCCAAAATCTAGAGGAGCACCAGTGTGCCTCTGGGAGCTACACCCGGGCCTGCTGAACAGAGGCTCTGGAGTTTTCATTTTCTGACTGAAATTCAACACGGAATTTCATGGATCTAAGGAAACCGTGAATTGTGGACGTACCAGATTCTCACATCTTCATTGTCTAATGGAAGCTTAAGTTTCCCAGTCTGATCCGGCTGCCACTTCATTTCTGGCAATGACCATTCAATTGTGGACGTTCAGCCTTCTTCGGAGTCGTTCTGTGCCTGGAACACTTGTTTCCTCATAAAGGGAGACAATGGGTAGCAAACATCACTAAGGACATGGCATATATTTAGTCCCAGATATCACCACAGTTATTTTCTCAGACAAAGAGATCACTAGTCATTTGGTGCCAACAGAGCACAGGGAGCAATGCAGGAGGAAACCTCACAGACCTGCCTCTGGACGGTAGTATGTCACTGAGCTCAGTATATTTGAAATCATGCACTGCACGCATGAATCTGGCTATGCCTGTAGGATGAGAATTACCATGATAACCTGTATTTCAAGAAGGAAAGTGGGTTCTATAGGATGACAATGAAATATTAGAGTCACTTTAATATTTGTTCTGCAAACAGAGAATACTAGTTCCTCCTTTCAAGGGGGCAGTGAGGAGAAAATTTAGGTTAAGGAAAAGAAAAACTCTCCATGGCGACCTGATTCCAACAGGAAATCCTCCCTATCCTTCATCTGTGTCTGTCTAGGGCTGGGTGTCTGTGCTCAGTGGGTCCTGTGCGCCCCCTGCTGCCCAGTGTTTTCCCTGTAGGGGAGGCTTATGTCTGGGCTCACACTGACTTCCCCTCACTGTGCTCCTTGCACAGTAATACATGGCCGTGTCCTCAGCAGTCACGGAGCTCAGCTGCAGGGAGAACTGGTTCTTGGATGTGTCTGGGTTGATGACTAGACGATCTTTTAGAGATGGCGCATATTCTCTGTACCATTTTGAGCTGTAGTAGTAAGTCCTTCCCATCCATTCAAGGCCGCTTCCAGAGTGCTGCCTGATCCAATCCCAAGTAGCACTGGTACTGGAAACAGAGTCCCCCGTGATGGTGCAGGTGAGAGTGATGGTCTGTGAAGGTCTAACCATCTGAGGACCAGACTCCTGAAGCTGCACCTGCGCCAGGCCACCTGGAGACATAGGAAATAAACATAAAACACCCTACCTCTGTGAATATGCCTTGTAGGATTCCATCTTCCCCCAACACTGACCTGATGGGAGACACAGCACTATGAGGAGAAGGAGGAAGGAAGCAGACATTTTGGAGCAAGGTCACCCTTATTCAGCAGTCACTTGAGTCCCTGGTGGGGAGACAGCATTTAAACAGGAAATCACATTAGTGATTTGCCTATGAACACCATTGGCTGGATAAGGTCTGGAGACTGTGAACAGTCCACGGGCACATAGGTCCTGCTGCTCCAAAAGGAGTTTTCTCCAAGACTGGCTCCTGCCGCATGCTGGACCAAGGCAGCTTGCAGACATGGAGGTTATCAGATGCCTAAGCAGAGGCTCAGTTTCACATCTTGCCAGATCGAAGTGTGTGCTCGCTGAAATTAATCAGAGTCCTGGTGTATCTGTGTTCTTTGATATGAACACTTCACATTTTCATTCACTTATTCTTTCTGTTGTTCATTGTGAGCTCTGAGAGCTATTCACACACCAGGAACTTTTCTCCACTGAGGAAAAAAAATCATTGAATCAAGCAAGCAAGTCAACAAGCAAGCAAAGAAATATTTGCCTCAAAAACCTAACCCTCTCTCCTTGAGTCTTTTCTGCCTCATAGAGACGCTGTATGGTTGAACAGAACTTCTCTGTGGGATTCTTGGTACAGTTTGACAGTTCATAAATGTACCCTGGGTCTGATAACCTCCTATTTCTGCAAGGACTAACTAGTGATTTTAAATCATCGAGCTTTCATTTAATAACCAGATACATAACCTCAAACTGTCACTTGCCTCTTCATATCTCCTCCCTAAGGTGTCTAATATATTACAGGGCATTATGATGTCACATTCAGGATGAAGGAGCCCATGAAAACAGCCATGGGTCAGAGTTTTCGCTCACATTACATACAAGTGAAGCTGGGCGATGGGTAAAGAAAGCTGGAGAATACTTTGATGGACTTTGAATGATGGTGGTTTTGGAGAAGAATTTTGAAAATACCATGGGGTACTATAAAAATAAATTGATCTTAGAGGGAGTACAGGCACGGAATTTCCTAGAAGTAAGGATACGGATGGTAGCACTTCACCTCACACACGTTGGTCATGCTATGAGGAGAGGGCAGTACCTGGATAAAAAGACTACATGCTCAGTAAAGTCGAGGGCCAGTGAAAAACGGGGACCTCCCTAATGACATGGATTGATGCAACAGATGTAGCCATGAGACCAAGCATAACCAGTGTGATGATGGCGCAGCATCAGACCGTGCTCTGTTCTGCAGAAGGTTGGTATCAGTTGGAACAGATTCAAAGGTACCTGAAATAAGCAAAAATGTGTCAAAACACACAACAGTATTCTACACAGGCCCTGTTAGAATGATAGTTTGGGGAAGGGGGTTGGAAATGAATATGTAATGTCATGTTGAAAAACACACTGCACCAAGGGCTCAAGTAGAAAGAAAATATTTTGAAAATAATGACAGCAACATATATACAAATGTGCTTGACATAATAGATGGATGTATGGATTGTGATAAGAGCTGTAAGAGCTCAAAATAAAATGATATTTTTTTAAAAAAGAAGAACCAACTAATAAAAATTTTTTTAAAAAGAAATGTACTCATCAAAAGGAAATGTGTTCCAAGTTTCCAACCCAATTACTGCTGAGAAACAAAGGCAGGGGCTGGATGGCAATGAAATGGGGAAGCTTTACTTGGAAAGTGGAAGGAATGATCCAAAAGGAGAATCCTCAAGATAAGATCCTGAAAAAAAAGGAATATAAAAAGAGAAGGAGAATTTTTTTAATTTATACTTTTAGGCATAAGGATCAGTAAGTAAATTTAGGGATTAATGGATATGTACCAGTTTCACAGGAACAATCATGGATATGCACAGGGTGGGCTTGTGATTATTGAAAAGACATGGCTTTTTGTACTTCTTGCTTCTAAATGTCTTTCCATTTCATCTGATGTCTTTCAAGCACATTTTGGATCCTTGGCCAAAGTCCTGTTTCATGGTGACCTGGAGGTTGGGAATGCCTTTCCTCTGCATGTGTGCCCAGCAGGTTTAGTCCTAAATGATAGTAGGACCCATTCTCAGAGGAAATGGGTCAACAAAGAGAGGGTATCAGGAAGTAAAATGCAGAATAAGTATCGGCAATACATAAGGTATGTATATTTCATAATCTTGTGTCAATATGTCATCTCCCAGGGGAGATTCCTTGGGGAAGTGTGAAATTTGCAGTGTTACACAGGGCCAAGGAGTTTGGGCAGTGGTCTCACACAGAATGTCCAATGACTTCATTGTTCTTATTCTGGAATCTGATTCTTCTTGGTTCCTTTATTGGTAATAAATTATTGGTAATAATTATTGGTGATAAATATTGGTAAAATTTCACCAAAGATTATTTACAACATTAATAAAAATAAAATTTCCTTAAGATGGTAAATCTATTGTCATATATTGTTGCTTATTTTCCTTTCCTCCCTTCCTCTCTCCCTCCTTCCCTCCCTCCTTCCCTCCCTCCTTCCCTCCCTCTCATCCTTCTTTCCTTCCTTCCTTTCAGGATGTAGCAGTGATTGATAGACAGCCTTGAGAAAGAATGTGCATACCATTTCCTCTTCCATCATTCCTGTCAAAGAGAAAACTGGGGTTTCTGTTAAAAATTAAAGAGTTTATTTGAGTAACAAAACAATCCAGGGAGTGGCAGTAGTATCTCTAAGGATCCAAAGTACTGATGTGAAAGGAAATTTTCAGAGAGTATACATACAGAGGGATCCGGGAAGTTACAAGAAAATTCTGATTGCTTGGCAATTTATAAAGTTTGAGTAATTTCACAATTATATATATATATATAAGTGTGTATATATATTATATATAAATAGGTGTGCTCATAGGCTTCTTGAAGTATGACAACTTTGGAAAGTAATTACAAAAACACTACACATCATCAACAACAAAAATGAGGTCTGACCTATATCTTTGGCAGAAAGCATCTCCTTATGCTGACCACATAGTTCTTTTGAGCTCCTTCGCAGAATTCAAAAGAAACTCACAAACAATTAGTGGCAGATCAATTAAACACAATCACATGTGGGACTACAGGAGCAGGGAAAGGACCCTGACTGGGAGAGGTACACTACTGCCAAACTGAATAGCTTACAAAATTGGGGCAGAAATCTCTGATGTCCAAGTATGACTTAAGAGCATAGGACTCTAGCTCCCCAATATCCATCTAGGACATAACCAGGGAGTGTGTTCTTAACTGTGTCTCCCTGCACTGGCCAGGGTGCTCTCAGCAACCTCGCTCTGTCTGACACTCCTTACATTGCTTTACATTGCAAGTCAGGGACCAGAAATAACTCAGTAGAGGCTGACTATGTGGAGATAGAAGCTGAGTTTAGCTGAGTCTGAACTTAAAGTGTCAAACTGCTATTATTTTATGGTAGAAATATAAACTAGTTAGGGTAATTTTATACTTTGTTTAGCTGTAACTTTGCAAGAACTTCTCCATAGCCCTGACCCAGGTTAACCCCCTCTATCTTGTCTCACTGATTCTCCTGTGACTGTGTGTAGGCATGAGTTGTCATGGGTGCTAGCTAAGTCAAAGGCCTAATTTTTTCCTTAGTGTCATTTCTGTCCCTACTTGTTAAGATCTGGCACCTGTATACATGGCCGGTCTCATCGATATTTAGGGCCCTAGCACTGAAAGCCCTGAAAAAAAGATCTTAGTTAAAGCAAATTGTTTTCACCGTTTGTAGCTGTCATTCCAAGATTTGTGTCTGTGTGAAAAATTGTTTCACTCAGTCTGTGTACATGTGTGTATATGTGTTAGGCCAGGGTGACTAGAAAAAAAATGTAATGACACTCCTATAGGTATAAGAAAGAGCTTTATATCAAGGAGTGATTGTATATCAAACAAACATCCCAGTCCAGATCAAGTCCATTAGTCCAGTACTAGTCCAGGAATCCCTCGTCAAACTCACACAGCCACAAGCAACGATGCAGAGTGCAGGAAGCACAGCCTTGTGGGTGAAGAGTTCTGTGGTGGACGCATCTCCAGGGCTTTGGCAGGTCTCCCAGTGGCCCCTCAACAAGAAGGTGAAAACAGAGAGAGGAAGTTCCCAGGATGATCCTTGTGATAAGGCCACACCCACTAGGAGCTATCATCAGGCTTCCAAAATCCACCTCTTCATTTCTATATCTTCAATTTGACATGACATTGTGTGTGTGTGTGTGTGTGTGTGTGTAATCACTTCTAGTCAGTTGGCCACACAGCTGTGTTAAATATTACATGGCAAAGGTGAGTGAGTGCTTCCAGTGCCTCATCTGCTTGTTGAAGCATTTCAGTAGGCATTCCACTGCTCCCTGGACCTACTTTTTCACTGATGCTCTTAGTGCACCTTTACCTTTTTCTTGAGTGATCCTGGTTTTTGCTCAGATGGTTCCTCTTGAAGCAGTGTGGGAAACAGCTACCTGTCTTTTGCCCTTTGTTCTGTATCCTTGAACAGCGTTCTGCCATTTGTTTCAAAGTTCACTGTAAAGGTGAACTCTCATGTATTTTAGCCTAAAGACCTTTATTATAGACATTTAGAGTCTTTACCACTGGGAATGTTAACATTTTTTTAAAAACTACCAAAAGTCCCATGGAAGTTTATTTCCAATAATTTTGATAAAGGTGCCTCTGAAAGCTCACCCTGGCTAAGAAGGTTCTGGAGCCCCCTGGTGGAGAAGCTGCATTTAAAGATGCCAGGTATTTGTATATGAGTGTCACTGTGAATGGTATACAATATGGGAACAGGGAACAGCTTGCTAAACTCATGGATCACAACTCCACAGGAAGGTTTCCCCAAGAGCTGGTTCCTGAAGCAAGTGGGATGCAGGCAAGTGAAAGACCAAGAAGGTTTCCAGGGCTCTCAATATTATGACACACATAATTTAATCTTTGACTCAAGGAGTGGATGCTGGGTTTGAACCCATAACCTGTGGTTAGTAACTTAATACTTAGTCCACTGCACCATGCAGCCTTTTTATAAACATCTGCTTCAGGGAACCTGTATTACAGGGTAGTGTGATGTCACTTTGAGGATCAATTGCCTAAAATGCCTGTGATATCTGTACAATGGGTAGGGACGACTGCTGAAAAGTCGATGACCAAAATTATGGTTTGGGGGAAGATATTGAAAGTATCAGTGACTGCAAGTAAGGAAACCTTACTTTATCGACTCGGCATCCCTGATATTCTCCTTCAGTCTTATTTTTGTTCCCCAAATGCAAAGGGTATTTAAAAGAACGTGATTGGAGTTCTCAAAAAATGTTCGAAAAGGAAAACACTGACTTGAACATTAAATTACATTAAAATACACTGTCAGGAAATAGCTTTTTTTTAAGATTTCTGTTTTTTATCAGTAATAAATCTGGTGTACATGTACAAGGGACCCTCAAAGTGGCAGATATACTTATATTTCTTTTTACATATATACTCATACTTTGAATATATTGAGCATATATTCAAATAATATATTACAAATATATTGAAATATTTTAAAAACATTTTATTAGGGACTCATACAACTCTTATCAAAATCCATACACACATCAATTGTGTAAAGCACATCTGTACATTCGTTGCCCTCATCATTTTCAATGCATTTGCTCTCCACTTAAGCCCTTTGCATCAGGTCCTTTTTTCCCCCTTCCTCCCCGCTTCCCCCTCTCCCCTCCTTCGTGAGCCATTGATAATTTATAAATTATTATTTTGTCATATCTTGCCCTGTCCTATGTCTCCCTTCACCTCGTTTTCTGTTGTCATCCCCCAGGGAGGAGGTCACATGTAGATCTTTGTAATCGGTTCCCTCTTTCCAACCCACTCACCCTCAATCCTCCCAGTATCGCCCCTCACATCCCTGGTCCTGAAGGTTTCAACTGCCCTTGATTCCCTGTGCCGCCAGCTCCTATCTGCACCAGTGTTCATACTCTGCTCTATCCAGACTTGCAAGGTAGAATTCAGATCATAATAGTTGGGGGGGAGGAAGCATTTAGGAACTGGAGGAAAGCTGTATTCTTCATCGGTGCTACATCCCACCCTGATGGACTCATCTCCTCCCCTAGACCCCTCTGCAAGGGGATCTCCAGTGTCCGACAAATGGGCTTTGGGTCTCCACTCTGCACTTCCCCCTTCATTCACTATGGTATGATTTTTTCCCCCTGATGATGCCTTATACCTGATCCCTTCGACACCTCGTGATCGCACAGGCTGGTGTGCTTCTTCCATGTTGGCTTTGTTGCTTGTGAGCTAGATGGCCACGTGTTTACCTTCAAGCTTTTAAGACCTCAGACACTATCTCTTTTGATAGCTGGGCACCATCAGCTTTCTTCACCACATTTGCTTATGCACCCATTTGTCCTCAGCGATCATATCATGAAATATTTTTATTTTATATAATGATATTTGTCTTTATTTATTCACTTTAACATATATTTACTTATATTGATATTCACAGTAATTTTCATATTTATATTCATATTTATGTTCACATATATGTTTAGATTCATATGTGTATTTAGATTTAGATTCATATTTACATTGACATGCATATTCATATTCACACTCAAATTGTTATTCATGTTTATATTTTCAATTATATTTACACTAATATTCATGTTCTTATTTGTATTGATATTAATATCTGTACTTCCATACATATTCACATGTATATGTGTATTCATATTTAGGGCATGTTTGAGTCAAATTAATCTAGCAACCAATGATTACTGTTTTCCAGTGCAGTCATAGAGGTCTACCATTTTTACAGTTTGAACATTTTTTATAGCATATGATCTATTTCTTCTTTTTTAATTTTCAGTTGACATCTTGGACATCAGACTTTTTAAACTTAGATAGATAGTGTTCAGGGCCCAGGCCCAATCCCAACTACATGGAAAGCCACTGCTCCCCCCAGAAGAATTTACTTCAGAAGATAGCACAGAAGCTACAGGTCAGAGAGAGGGATATGTCTGATCAAAGCACATGGGAGCAATGAAGGGTGAGGAGCACATCCTGACCCACCAAGCCTTGAGGACTGATATCCTTGCTCAGAGTAGTCAATGCACAGAGAGAACCATATGGCCGGCCCCACTAGGAGACATGAAAACCCTCACGAACCCAAAGCCCTACAGGGGACAGCACTGGAGATACAGTGTGGGAGTGGCACCCGATCTGACCCCACCACAACAAGGCAAAACACTAAGGCCGGGCAATAGAACAGCAAGAGTACAGAGCAAGGAAGTCCCAAAGGAGTACCAAAAATAGACTTTGGGGCCAGGCCGTGGCACCCCATCAAACTCCACTGGAAAACACTCCTAAACGTCATCAAACAGACCTTGAACTATTATGTCTTTGTTTTGTTTTTGCTGCTGTTTTGTTTTCTTTTGTCACTTTGTCTTGCTCTGTCTTATTTTGTGTGCGTATTATTATCTCTGCAGGTCTATCTAGGTAAGATAGGCTAGATAAACAATCTGGAGGAGAAAACAACGTGACCGATGGTCCTGGGGGAGGGGGGGTCAAAGGAGAGGGGGAGGTTGGGGAAAGGAAATGGTGTTAATAAACCTGGGGACAAGGGTACAAGAAGGGATCCAAAATCAGTGGCAAGAAGCATGTGAGACGCCTGATAGGGATTGATCAAGGACAATGTAACTGAGTAGGATTACTGAATCCAAAATGGAGGCTGAGCATGATAGTGGGACAAGAGGAAAGTAAAAGGAAATAATGGAAAGAACTAGGAGGCAAAGGACATTTATAGAGGTCACAATGCAGGCATGTACATATGTAAATATATTTATATATGATGATGGGGGAATAAATCTATGTCCATATATTTATAAGTTTATATTAAGGTAGCCAATTGACATTGAACCTCCACTCAAGTACTCCCTCAGTGCAAGAACACTTTGTTCTATTAAACTAGCATTCCATAATGCTCACCTTCCTAATACTATCACTGAAGACATATGGGTGCATAATCAAATGTGGTGAAGAAAGCTGATGGCGCCCAGCTATCAAAAGATATAGCGTCTGGTTTCTTAAAGGCTTGAAAGTAAACAAGCAGTCATCTAGCTCAGAAGCAACAAAGCCCACATGGAAGAAGCCCACTAGACTGTGTGATCACGAGGTGTCAAAGGATCAGGGACCAGGCATCAAAGAACAAAAATTCATATCACTGTGAATGAGGGGAAGTACAGATTTGGGAGCCAAAGCCCATCTCTAGGCAACTGGACATGCCCCTACAGAAGGGTCTTGGGGAGAAAAAGAGTGCAGGGTGCAGTGTAGCAAATATGGAACACAAAACTTTCCTCTAGTTCTTAAATGCTTCCTCCCCCCACCACTATCATGATCCCAATTCTACCTTACAAATCCATCCCGACCAGATAATGTACACTGGTACAGACAGGAACTGGAAACGCATGGAATCCAGTTCAGAAGATCCCTTCAGGAACAGTGGAGTGAGTGGCGATACTGGGAGGGTTGAGGGAATTTGGGGATGTAAAGGGGGAACCGATTTCAAGGATCTATATATAACCTCCTCCCTAGGGGATGAACAAGAGAAAAGTGGGTGAAGGGCAACATCAGACAGTGTGAGATATGACAAAATAATAATAATTTATAAATTATCAAGGGTTCATGAGTGAGGCAGAAGTGGGAGGGAGGGGAAAATGAGAAGGTGATACTAAGGGCTCAAGTAGAAAGCAAATGTTTTGAGAATGATGATGGCAACAAATGTACAAATGTGCTTGACACAATGGATGGATGGATGTATGGTTTGTGACAAGAGTTGTACGAGCCCCACCCCACCCCCGCAAATGATTTTTTAAAAATAAAGATAGGTAGTGTTTTTCTAGAAATATGTCCACTTATTCTAAATTTTCAAATTCACTGTTGTGATCTTCATAGTTTTGGTTCTGTTGTGATATTGGCCTTTTCATTTCTTATTCTTTATATTTGCTTTTCTTATTCCTTTTAGTTTAATAAATTTACCAGTAGTTTGTCAAACTTTGTTAATATTTTTAAAGAATTAACTTGTCTTATTGATTATTTCCCTGTTTCCTTTTCATTTATTTCTTCTTTTTTTTTTGCTGCAAAAGATCTCTTTATTGTTTTTTTTTAACAATTTATTGGGGCTCATAAAATTCTTGTCACAGTTCATAGATATACATACATCAATTGTATAAAGCACATCTGTACAGTCTTTGCCTTAATCATTTTTTTCTCCTCTTTTCTTTTTTTACATTTTATTAGGGACTCATACAACTCTTATCACCATCCATACATATACATACATCAATTGTATAAAGCACATCCATACATTCCCTGCCCCAATCATTCTCAAGGCATTTGCTCTCCACTTAAGCCCCTTGCATCAGGTCCTCTTTTTTTTCCCCTCCCTCCCCTTTCCCCCCTCCCTCATGTGCCCTTGGTAATTTATACATCGTTATTTTGTCATATCTTGTCCTATCCGGAGTCTCCCTTCCCCCCTTCTCTGCTGTCCCTCTCCCAGGGAAGAGGTCACATGTGGATCCTTGTAATCAGTTCCCCCTTTCCAACCCACTCACCCTCCACTCTCCCAGCATCATCCCTCACACCCTTGGTCCTGAAGGTATCATCCACCCTGGATTCCCTGTACCTCCAGCCCTCATATGTACCAGTGTACAGCCTCTGTCCTATCCAGCCCTGCAAGGTAGAATTCGGATCATGGTAGTTGGGGGGAGGAAGCATCCAGGATATGGGGGAAAGCTGTGCTCTTCATCGGTACTACCTCGCACCCTAATTAACCCATCTCCTCTCCTAAGCCCCTCTATGAGGGGATCTCCATTGGCCGACACTTGGGCCTTGGGTCTCCACTCTGCACTTCCCCTTTCATTTAATATGGTATATATATACATATATACATATACATATATACATATACACAGATATACACATACATACACACACTTACATCTTTTTTTTTTTTTGCATGATGCCTTATACCTGGTCCCTTTGGCACCTCGTGATCGCACTGGCCGTTGTGCTTCTTCCATGTGGGCTTTTTTGCTTCTGAGCTAGATGGCCGCTTGTTCACCTTCAAGCCTTTAAGACCCCAGACACTATCTCTTTTGATAGCCGGGCACCATCAGCTTTCTTCACCACATTTGCTTATGCACCCATTTGTCTTCAGCGATCCTATCATGGAGGTGTGCAGTCAATGATATGATTTTTTGTTCTTTGATGCCTGGTAACTGATCCCTTTGGGACCACTTGATCACACAGGCTGGTGTGTTCTTCCATGTGGACTTTGTTGCTTCTGAGCTAGATGGCCGCTTGTTTATCTTCACCTTTTCATTTATTTCTGCTCTATTCTTTAATATTTATTGTCTTCTGGTGACTGATGTTTTACTTAGCTCTTTTTTGTTCTAATTGTTGAAGGTTTGTGTTACCATGCTGACTTTTGCTTTATTTTTTGATATCTTCATATATTGTTCATAACGTGTGTTCTTAGTATTGCTTCTGAAGTATACTAAAGCTTTTGGTATGCTTATTTTTGTTTTTGTAAGGAATTTAAAATCTTAATCCCTACCATTTCCAAGTAATTTAATGCACACAATTGCTCATTTTCCATGTTAGATTTTATTCTTTTATCTTCCTATTGTTCATATATAATTTAATAATGCGGTGAAGTAAAATTTATTTGTAATATCACAATTTTTAAAAATGTATTAAAGCTAGCATTGTAGCCTAACGTATGGTTTATTCTGAAGAATGGTACATATGAACATGAGAAGAAGGTACATTGACGTTTTCCCAGATAGTATGTTTCCTACATGTCTAAGAGGTCAGTAATTGTGGTATTTAGTTCTTCTGTTACTGTATTGATTTATTATCCAGTTGATATTTAGTGTTGTTCTGTCAAACCCAGTGTGGATGTATTTAACTCTATTACTGTAAAATTATGTAGTTCTATCTTTAAGTCTATAAGAGCTTGATTAATATATTTTGAGGGTCTGCCACTAAATTAATATATACTTATTACTATTTTTCATCTTGCTCTTTTGTTCCTTTTATCATATAATGCCCTTATTTGTCTCTCATTAAAGATTTGGTCCTATTTTATTATTAATTTGTATAGCCAGTAACACATTTTAAAATTGTAATTGATTAATATTGCTACCCTTGCTTTTTTAATTTCCATTTTCTTGATATATTTTCTTCTACCTTTGATTTTTAGATTATATTTGTCTTTATGTCTTAATTGTGTTTCTTTTTTTTTTTTCACAGTTGAGCTTGCTTTATGGGTGGCATGCTGGCTGGGTTGTGGGGGCAGGGCAAAGACTCAGACTGAGCTTATCAAGGGACTGGGGCATGGCGTCCTAGCTGGTGCCAGTTTGGGATCAACTCCTTCAGGACGGAGGGGCTATGAGAAGAGGCGGCAGAGAGAGCGAGGAGAGGTGGGGAAGGAGGGAGGGGTGACAAGGGGATGGAGTAGGAAGAGAGACAAAGGGAAGGCAAGGAGGAGACAAAAAGCAGGGCCTGGCTGGGGCTGATGTACAAACCAGAGGTGCTCCGTCCGGTCAGCAGCAGGAGAGGCTCAAAGGGGAGCCTCCTGGGAAGTGTAGGCAGCCATGAGGGCCCGCTTCAGCTGCTCGTAGGTGACGAACATCACCACGTTCCAGGAACCCAGGCGGAGAAAGGAGGGCATGACCCCTTTGTAGAAGGCCCGGGGCCCCTCCTTCTGGAACATGGTAAGGGCGCAGTTGCCAGCGCTGCTGTACTGGCCCAGGGCAGAGTTCATATATCTTGTCTTGACCACGTTGACGGGGAGGCGATAACGGTGGTGCAGAAGCCGGCCCCGAAGGCGGAAATGAAATGGCAAGGGAGGTCATCCGTCATGAGGTTGGCCTTCAGGAGGGAATCTTTGATGAGGTCATAGGTCACCAGTTCAGCACAGTTGACAATGGCATTCCGAGCCACATTGGGTGAGGTCCCTTTCCAGAGTCCCTGAAACCCTTCCTCCCGAGCAATGATCTTGTAGGCATCCACAGTGCTCTGGTATCTTGGGCTACCTCCAGCCGGGGCCTGACCTTGGAACCAGACCTTCACCACATCTGTGGGCTGGGCCACCACCACAGCCAGGGCACCAGTGGTGCTGCCTGCCAGGAGGCGGCTACCGATGCCGGCATGCTCAGAGCCCTTGGTGTAGAACTGCTTGACGGAGTCATAAAGGCCGATGCGAACAGAGGCGAAGCTCATCTGGCGCTGGAGGCCGGCGACCAGCCCGTTGTAGAGGTTGCGGGGGCCCTCTGTGCGCACCATGGTCAGGGTGGTGCCCAGCACGCCGCGGTACTGAGCGCTGGCTATGGCCCGCAATGGCCCTTGGCTTTCTCCTTGGATCTGCAGCCGGACTTTAGCGGTATCCAGGGGGAAGGTGATGAGATCCGCGATGCAGGCGGCTGTGCCAGCCCCCAGGAACTTCACCGTGGCGGTCGGGGGCACATCGGTAGCCTTGGACCCAACCATGATGCTGACTTCCTGCTACCTCCCAGTAATGAAGACGGGTGGAGAAGGGGAGGGCACCTTCAATCAGCAACAAGATGAGATAGAGGAACTCTGCCGGAATCCGGACTTGTAAGGTCTCAAGATGAGGCCTCCGAAGATCAAGCTTCTCTAAAGACGTCCCGTTCTTCAAAGCCAACAGTGGCGATCAGGATCTGATCTCTTTGGTTTTCCATAGAAAATAGCTGAGATATGGAACACCTATTGGTCATACTATGTATCCGGGCTGCGGGGAGAACACGAGATGCAGATGGCAGTGCGGTCGGCGGGGACACAATCGGAGATGAAGCCGTCGCGGTGCAGCAGATTTATGGATCAAGCAGATTTATGCTTTTCACTGCCTCTTGAGAGGTGCATTGAGTCCTTTTACATTCCATGTCATTATTGATGTGTATGCATTTATTGCTGTCATAATGCATTGCATTTCTGGGTTTTTTTTTCCCCCTTTGTGGAGTTATTGAGTTTTTCCCCTCAAATTTTGTGCCCTGAGTTCATTTTTTTAAGTTTCTGTTAATTTTTTTCATTATTATTTTGTAAGACTCCATGCTTTGTTCTTGTTTTTCTTATGGATTAGCTTTATCTTTTCTTCTTCTTCATCCTTTCCATATTACTTGAGAATTTTGTTAATAATTATATGATTCCAGACAATAATATTGGCATAGAAAATATTTTCTAGATCATTCTAAGGGAAATTTATTGAATAAATATGCATTTTTGAGTATTTATTAGGATGAAAAGATTCAAGATACATCAGAGGGTGTGAAGAAAATTTCCACTCAGCATGAGAATATTTTTTTTGCATTAACTATTTCTAACTTTGACAACAAATGGCCCTAGTTAGTTTCCTGGAGTGTAAACTGAGATCTCATCTATACTTATTATTCTGAAGTCTGCCTTTGGATCTCTGGTGACAGACAGACAAAGCCCATTCCAATGAAGAGAAGGCAAGTGCCAATGCAGGAAGTTTCCCAAGAGTCACTGTGCACGGTATCCCTAGAAAGGTGCTGACAAGGTGGGGAAACCACAGCTTCTGAGAGGAAATCATCACGACTTCATTGCCTGGCATCTGCTGAAAATGGCCTAAAGAACATTTTGAGAAATTAGTTTGCAATTTCCTCCCCTTGTGACATATTTACTATCCTTTGGAATCAAAGCTGTCCTTCCAATGAGTGCTCCCTTTATTGTGACTCCAATGAGTGATCTTAATAATGACTCCGCCCACCAGACAGGTCATTCCAGTTCACCTGTTCCCAGTGTCAGGAGTCTCTCTGTTTGGAACCCTTGTTTCTGCATACAGGGAGACAATGGGTAGCAAGCATCACGAAGGACATGTCACAAATTTAGCCCCAGAAGTCACCACAATTGTTTTCTCAGATATAGAGATCATTAGTCATTCACTGCACGATTCACTGACAACAGTGCACAGGGAGCAAAACAGAAGGAAACCTTCACAGACCTGACCCTGGGCGATAGTAGGTCACTGAGTACATTTGAAATCATGCATTGCATGCATGAATCTGGCATGCCTGTATTTTATTGTCAAAGGTTTTGAGTCATGGATAGGGTGAGAATTACCATGATAACCTGTTTTTCAAGAAGGAAACTGGTTTCTAAAGGAAGGCAATGAAATATTAGAGTAACTTTAATATTTGTACTGTGAACAGACAATGCTAGTTTCTCCTTTCAAGTTGGCAGTGAGGAGAAAATTTAGAGAGTAATAAATTCTACATTACAAATCTGACTAGATGAGAGGATGTGCATAGGCACAGATAGCAACTGGAAACACAGGGAATTCAGGACAGATGACACCTTCTGGACCAGTGGTGAGAGTGGTGATTCCTGAAGGGTGGAGAGAATGTGGGGTAGAAAGGGGGAACTGATTACAAGAATCTAGGTATAGCCTCCTCCCTGGGGGATTGACAGCAGAGAAAATGGTGGGGAGAGATGTCAGACAGTGTAATGTATGACAAAATAATAACAATAATTTATGAATGATGAAGGGTTAATGAGGTAGGGAGAGTGGGGAGGGAGGGGAAAATGAACAGCAGATACTAAGGGCTCAAGTCGAAGGCAAATGTGAGAATGATGATGGCAACACATGTACATATGTTCTTGACACAATGGATGTATGTGTGGATTATGATAAGAATTGTACGAGCCCCCAGGAAAATGATTTAAAAAGAAAAACAAAAACTGTCCGTGGACATGCTGAGAGATGAAAGAGGGAAGGAACCCTGAGTCCTCCTTGTCATCCATCTCTGCCTGTCTAGTGCTGGGGATGTGTGCTCAGTGAGTCCTGTGTGCCCCCTGCTGCCCAGTGTCTTCCTTGCAGGGAAGTTTGTGTCTGGGCTCACACTGACTTCCCCTCACTGTGTTTCCCTTGCACTTAAAGTAATACACAGTGTGTCCTCAGCAGTCACCGAGCTCAGCTGCAGGGAGAACTGATTCTTAGATGTGTCTCTAGTGATGGAGAGCCGGCTTTGGAGGGATGGGTCATAATTTGTACCGCCATTATAGCATATGAGTCCCATCCACTGCAGACCCTTCACTGAGGGCCGGCGGATCCAGTGCCAGCAGTAACCACTGCTTGTGATGGAGAAACCAAAGACAGTGCAGGTGAGTGACAGCTTCTGGGAGGGCTTCACCAGTACTGGACTCGACTCCTGAAGCTTCACCTGGGACAAGACGCCTGCAGAAAAAACAGATGGTCCACGTCAGTCACGTGAATTCACAACAATTCCCAAAGACCCAGGGCAGATATCTGAATCTCCACTTTGGGAACTGTTACCAGGCACAGGAGAACACACAGAAATGCCCAGCACCTCCCCCAAACTCACCCCTGCTCCAGGCTGCTGGTACTCACTGTAGGTCCTGTCACCACTGCTGGGCCCTGGGGGCAGTGCTGGGCCGCCACTCCAGCAGGCTCTCCGCTAGTGGGGCAGGCTGCCCCCTGGTGGCCACCCATCTTCACTTGGTGCTGAAACATTGCAAACTTGGTTAAGAGGAGCTGAGAAGAGAGGAGAGGGGTCACAGGGGGCCCTGGCTGGTGGGCTGTGAGACACCTCAGTGAGTGACTGGGCAGGGCAAGACTGGACAGCCACAGAACTTGCCCCTCTACGCAGAGAGGGGAATAGGAAGCCACAGCTGTCCTCCGTCCAGACTGATGTTCCCCATCAGCCCCTTGTGCATGCAGCCCCCCCTCTTCTTGCCTTCTCCCTGGCCCCTCCCTCCCTCCTGAACTTTGAGGGCAAATGCTCCCCTTTGCTCTGGGAAGCACTTGCCTCAGAGGTGCCATGTGTTCACTTTATCAGCTCGACTGTTGTTTGGGCAGGGGTGATTCCCGGAGCTGCGCTCTGTTTTGGATTTGAAGGGCCTTGGTCTCGGGGTTCCAGCAGTCCCTGTCAAACTTGTAATGCCCTCTTCATGAAGTCACCTTCCATTGGCTTTCAAGCTGTGCACAAGTTGCCAGTTTGAGCTCAACCAGAGCAGTTTGAGGCGGTGGCTGGGCACCATCTAACTCTCCTGGTCTCCAGGACAAGGATGGAGGGCTGTGGTGTTGGTGGTCCGTTAGTCCTGTGGACTGCTTTGCTTCAGTTTTTGATTTTCTTCACTCGTCAACTCCAGATGGGGAGAGAGGAGATCCTAGTTGCTAGAGGTGGCTTTGCAATGGAGACAAACATTTTATACTAAAGTGAGATTCTTACGTGACATTTGCGTGACTGCAGCAGCCCCTGCTCATCTTCCTCCGTACTCACCCTAGCTGACCACCTTCCTGCCTCAGAGGATGGGGCACTCCCTCTGCCCGTCCACCCTCAGGTCCTCACTTTCAGTCCCACAGGATCCTGTGGTATCAATCCCCCCCTATCAGCCCCACCCCCAGCCTACACAAGGATTACAAACCCTTGCTCCACTCAGATTCTCTGTAGCTAGTGTCACCACCCTGTGTTCCTCAGAGTGTGCTCTGCACCCATGAGATTATTGATTGGTTTCCACCCATAGTGACCCTGTGTGTCCCACAGGGCTTGCTCTGGGGGCAACTCTCACAGGGCGAAACGAGGAAGAGGAGGGGAGGGAGCAGTTGGGCAGAAGAAGCTGTGATGGACCCCACAGAGCCAGACTGCCCATGGAGGACAGGACCCTGTGGCTGTTTCCCCGAAGGTGTGCCCCTCAGGGCAGATCAATGCTCTGGAGACCCCACCGCAGGTGGAGGCCCCTCGACCCCTCCTCAGTCCCGCACTCCACACCCTCACCTACATTTGGAGCTGGGTGAGCTTCTCCTCCTGGGCCACCAGCTGCCTGTCCAAGTCCTGGTGCCAGGCATGTGGCCCTCTAAGGGGCGGATCCCTGCTCACCCCACAGTCAGGGTCTAGCAGGAGGTCCTCTCAGGAGGCCAGCCAGACCGCGGCCTGACCCAGCATTCCCCGCAGCTCCTCCTAGTCCTGGCTCACCTGGCAGTGGTCCTGGTGAAGGGCCCAGGCCATCCGGAGCTCCTGCAGCTGCCTGTCCAGTTCCCGGAGACACTGTGACCTGGGGGGCAGAGGGCTGTTGGGAGGGGCGCAGGGTGTCGCCTGGGTGGGATAGGGCTGGGTTACCGTGGAGCAGGGAGCAGCAGGAAAGGGAGCTCTGGCCACGCACCACCCTGGCCCTAGACCTCAGCGCGCACATCTCTGGGGCCATGACGTGGCTGGTGTCCAGCAGCTGCTGCCCCGCCGGCCGCACTGCCTGGGCTCTCAGGCAGAGCTCCTGCCCCAGTGTCTTCTTGGCCCCAGCTGGCCCTTCTGAGGATATAGACTAGCGCCTGCTTCTCTTGAGCCTGAGTGCTGGGTGGGGGACAGGGCATGGGAACAGGTCTCAGGGCCAGAGGGCAGAACAGGGAGGAGGCAGGGAAGAGCTGGGTGCCCCCACCCGCATGGGACAGAGCGAGCCCCCATCCAGGTGGGGTGGCACATACAGCAGTTCCTGGCAGTGCCTGAGGAAGGCGTGGCCATGGGCTACCCACTCCAGCTGCTGGCCCTGCTCCCAGGCCTTCATGTTCAGGTGGCCCAGGCCTCCAGCACCTCAGCCAGCTGCTCGGCCAGGCCCTCCTGGACCGCAGGGTGTACCTGGATGGCCTCCATCCGCATCTGAACCACCACCTCGTCCACAGCCACCAGCTCCCTCTGCAGCTGGCAGAGAGCAGGCTGAATGCTCCTCCACCCAGGACTCTGTAGGCCATCCTGGCTGTACCCCAGCCTAGGTCAAACCCAGGCCCGTCACCCCCAATCCCAGAGGGGGAAGGGGCGGGCTGCAGTCCTGCCTGGGGTCAGCTGGGGGTGAGGGTTCCTCATCCATCCATTGCCTACAGAAGAGGGGTTCTTGCGGGGGGGAGGGACTGGGGCCCTCCCCTGCAGGAGGCGGTGCTGGCGCTGCAGGACCTCCACAGACACCAGGTCGTGGCCAAGGACAGCACCCTCCACCAGGACCACCTTCTGCATGTGGCCCCACAGCTCGAGCGCCGCCTTGTGGAAGCCGAGGGCACAGCGGGAAGGAGGGCCAGCAACTTTCTCCCTTAGAACAGGGCCACCTCCTTTTGAGCAAAGACTGTGGCTTGGGGATTTGTGGGGCTTTAACACGGAGGGAAATAGGACGAAGACTCTATTCCCTAACTTATAACAGGGAGAATCTGGAAAGCTGGTATTCCACGGTAGGAAAGCCTCTACTTTGGTAAGTTAGAGGTAAAGTCCAAGTACATTATCCTGCTTTAAAAATCATTCCCACTGATTCTCCGTTAACAGCTAGGCTGCCTTAATGTGAGCACATGGCTGATTGTATCTCTGTGTAGAAGCAGATATGATCCTTTTGCCCTCTCTTCCCACCGTGACACCCTGCCCCCCTTGTAGCTTCCCCCAATGCAGGTATTAGCTTTCCTCACCTTGGTGAGCTCAAGTACAGGGGCCTTACGATAGATACCGCCCACCTTGTGACCCATGTCACTACTGAAGAGGTGTGTCTCCAGGCTCCCTATACACGTCCCAAGATAGCAAAGGTTCCACTTCTCCCAGTTCCACGTGGTCCATCAAGAGGAGCTGACGTGAGCATGCCTAATAAAACATGTCTGACTCTGTATTGTATTCTCTCGCCCCTGTCTTTCCTGTCCTCTGTGACTTTACCGTGACCTTTACCTAATATCATCGCTGTACATTCGCGCCTCCTGGCCCTTCGGTGGTTAGAAGATGGATGGTCTCCTCTGATCACAGCAGGTTCCTGATGAGGCCCAGGGGCCACAGGCAGGGCCCGAGGGAGTAAAGGGTCTTGACACGCATGTTGGGAGGAAGGCAATAAGATGGGGAGCCCTGAGCACATGAGATGGCGGCTCAGGGAGCGAGTGGGCTGCCTGTCAGGGGGTCTGCCTGTAGCACCTCCAACAGTCAGTGAGGAGAGGGCTGGCCCCCGGGCCACCCAGCCCCAGGATTTCGGTTGCAGGACCTGTCAGGTGCTCAGTGCACTTAGACACCAGATCCCGCGAAAGGAGGGTGTGGGGAGGGGCGGCAGGGAGCTCTAAGAGTGGCGGTCAGCAAGAAGACCAGCAGGGCCTGTGCCCCCAACGAAACTGCGGCCCGTGCTCAGGGAGCATTGGGAGAGCCCACTTCGTGGTCCTGCCACAAGGAGTGACCTGCGCTGAACGACTCCAAACTGGGGGCAGGAAGGAGCGTGGTTGGACGGGGAAGGATGATTGATGCTGGGAGCTGGAGTCAGCCATGCCCCTTCATACAAACATGTGCACACGAGAATACACACAGAAGTATGCATGCACACACCCACATGCCCACCCCTACACATGAGCACACACACACACGCACACACATGCACACACATCTGGGGTAGGCCCCTTTGTCCCGAGCCCCTTGGCTGTCACTGGCCTGTCCCTCTGAGCACCCACCTCTCTGCGGGCTTTCATTGCCTTGTCCAGCCTCACCCATGTGGCCTCAACGCCGCTCCTGTGGACTTGACTCTGGGCCATGGAGCTGGGGGAGGCGAGTTCCAGGGCACCTGCCAGCTCCCTCAGGGCCTGCACCCTGGCAGCCCCACACTCTGCCCTTTCTCCCGGAAGACCTTGAACTTCTCTTCCAGCATCTGCCAAAGGTGGGGCTGGAGAGGGTCAATGTGGATGGAATTCAGGCAGCTCCTAAAACTCACGAAAGGGCCAGCTGGTCCCAACAGCTCCCACATCCCTCAGCCCTGGTTCTAGAACTCTGCAGGGCATCTCCTGCCCCCTCAGCCCACCCAGCATCTACCCTACCCTCCGTTCCTCCATCCACTTTCCCAGCACGACTCACTTCCACACCCTCCAGATCCTGCCCACACTGTCTCTGGAGATAGCCCGAGTTCAGGGAACCCAGGGCAGCCCCTGCTGTCTGCAGCCTGTGGAGGAGGCAAACCTGGGTCTGTGGATCAGGGAGCCTGGTCACAAAGCCCACTTAGTAGGGTCACTTTCCCAAGCCAAGGGCTCCCTGCACCTGCAGGGGTGTTCTGGGAAGAGTTGAGCTGGGCTGAGGATGCCCTGCACAGCCCCAGGCTGACCCAGGTCACAGTACAAGCTACTGCGTTTCCAGCCCAGATGGAGCTTAGGCGAGATAACGATTTGCCCATGATCCTAGCCCAGAGGCTGGCCCGGAGTCTCAGGGGCCCTGCATTTGCTGCATGCAAGAACCATGGAGGGGTGCAGCTTCTACCTTTGAAGGGTGTGCAGTCTCCTCCAAACACACAGCATGCCTGGGTGGCACACAACGTGGCTACCTGCGGAGTGCCGGGCTTTAGAATGACCCCACCTACTGACTCATGGGGATCCTCCAGAGGGTTTGCAAGCCAGTAAATCTTTCCAAGAGCAAGGAACCTCTTCTTTCTCCTGAGGAGCAGTTAGTGGGACTGAACCAGGCAACAGCCCAACACTTCCCAAGCAGGCCTCCTGGAGCATCGTTAGAGCAAGGGGTAAACTGCTAGTGATAATGGGCTCCTGGGAGGAGAGTTTGCAGAAAGGCCTGAAGCGCTGAGCAAGATCTCAGGACGGTGGCCCTCTGGGAGCTTAGGACAAGTTCTAAACCCAGCCAGGAAGCTGAAGGGCTGACCAGACAGAAGCTGAGGGGGAGGAATGAGCATGCTGGGATAACTGCTGACCCCCGCCTGGGGGCAGGGCTTCCTGGTTGGAGCTGTGGGAGCTGACTCAGGCCAGACCCCACCTGCTCTGAGACACTGAGGCCACCCTCAAAGTTCACAGCCAACTGTCTCACGTGCTCATCCATATCCAGGTGGGTGCCTGGGGGAGGGGGTGGCTTCTGCAAGTGCTGCCACCCCAGGCCCAGAGTCCCACCCTCAATGCCTGGGCCCTTGGCCACCATGCTGTCTCAGGAGAAAGCCACAAGCCTCCCAGATGCTGTGTCCCACTGGGTGGAGGCCCCCCTGAGGAGATATGGATCGCACCAATGAATCACACAATCTGCCTCTGACCCCTTGAGGTCTCATCACCGCCCACTATCATCACCCCAGTGCCGCTTCCCACTCTGGACTAGAGTGCATAGGTATTAGCAAGAGATAAAACTCACAACACATGGAACTCAGGAACAGGAATGGGAATAGAGATACCAAATGACATATAACCGCACACCCCTCGCAGGGAGAGGAGCAACAGAAAGCTGAGGATAAAAGAGACAATGGTCGATGTGAGATATGAAAATAATAACAATCTATAATCTATCAAGGAACCACGAGTGGGGGAGGAGGAAAAAAAGGGGAGCTGATCCCAAGGGCTCAATAGAAAGTAAATGTCTAGAAAAGAATGATGGCAATATACGTATGACTACGTCAGATACAATTGGTGTATGGATTGTAACAAGAGTTGTAAGAGCCCCCAATAAGGACACACTGAGGATGACAAAATACACCACTGAAAACCTTATGCTAATCATTGATACACTGTCAGGTAGTGGAGGACTAGTAAAACTAGGCAGAACCTTGTCAGAGAGAGGACCAGATGACGAACACTTTTGGTCAGATTAAAGGGGAGGATCAGTGACAAAGAGCCAGGCCGTTTGCAGGATGCATGGCCACGGGAGCTGCAACGATGGGTTCAAACATCAGAAAGAAATGAGGGTGGCCCAGGACTGGCAAGCCTTTCCTTGTCCTGTACATTGGGGTTGCTTTGAAGCAGACCAACTGGACAGCACCTACCAACAAGACCAACCGAGGAAGAGGAAGCCACTATGGTCCCAGAAACAGACATCACTAGGACATGTCAGGAGACTTTTATAAAGGTAACCAATGGCCTGGCCCTTCATCACAGAAAGCTGGGGAAGCACCATTGTCCTGGTTTACAAGACGTTCCCCAGATAAATTACTGTCCAGCTGCCCATAGGAAGGAGAAATACCTATAGACATGACGGAAGGGAGGTTCACTCCTCTATGGGAATGTGCTAATCTGTGCACTGAAATGTTGAAATCCACAGACACACGTGTATAAAAGAGAGTTGTAATTAAATGTTTTACCGTGGAAGACGGGTCACCACAGAGCTGTCTCTTTTGTGTTGAAACAAACTTTGCTGAATTTACCTGCCAGCAGTTGCATGTCCTCCCTTTCTTTTAAGGTCGATGGAGACGCACGAGTGTAAGGAGAACGGTGAATGGTGGCCGTTCATAACCCAGGATCATCAGAAACCACAGAGTAAATTTTAGGAACGTAGACGTAGGACAGCGGAGAAAACTTCACTCAGGGACTTCAGTGAACTCTCCTTACAATGCTGAGGCCTGACACGCCTAGTGCCTGGGGGCAACCGGGCTCCTGCCCTAGGTAGTTTTGTTGAGCATGGCTCACTCAGGTGGTGCCTTTTCTCTCCCAGCAATATTGCTCCGTGAAATTCTGCCCATGATGAAAACTATTTGCCATGGGTATGTCTTTTCACATCATTGGCCTCCTCTTCAAAGTACAAATGCTTTTCTAAACGGGTGCTGCCTCCCTGAGCTTTCCTTTGTCTTGGCTCAATTGATGCAGATTCCTGTGCTGAATAAGCCATGGACTAGCACAGGTGGGTGCTTGTCAGTATAGCCAGCACAAGCAGCAATTTCGTTTGTCAAGACCCACCTGGCTTGATCAAGATTCCTTATTCCCGTGAAAACGATTTTTATCCAGATTCTAGAGGAGCACCAGTGTGCCTCTGGGAGCTAAACCCGGGCCTGCTGAACAGAGGCTCCGGAGTTTTCATTTTCTGACTGAAATTCAACAAGGAATTTCATGGATCTAAGGAAACCGTGAATTGTGGACGTACCAGATTCTCACATCTTCATTGTCTAATGGAAGCTTAAGTTTCCCAGTCTGATCCGGCTGCCACTTCATTTCTGGCAATGACCATTCAATTGTGGACGTTTAGCCTTCTTCGGAATTCTCTTATATCGGCATGTTCCCGCGCCACATTAAGACCACTCGGTGGAGGTTTATGTGACTCAGGACAACTCTTTATTTCAGGCGTCTAGAACAAAGGGAATTCACAGAGGTTGATGATCACTTATTAAAGTCCCATTTCTCTATAAAGCCCAATGATGACACTTCTACATCTGAGGGCAAAGAGCTAGTGCAGCATGATATTCTCATTTCAGCCACGCCGCCTGCAGTTTCTTCCTTGCAGAAAAAGCTTTCCCAGTGTACTTCTTTAAAATGCTGCAAAATAGTGGGACCGAAGATTTTGGTTTAGGGTTAACTTTAAACGGGCATAGGTACAGGCATGTGGGCATGTTTAGAGACAGTGTTCGAGTTCAGGTTAGAGTTACGGCTGCGTGAGGATTCGGGTTATGGTAAGGTTGTGGATGAAATGTAGGGTGAGTATGAGGTTTTAGGTAAGAGTGCTTAAGGATGAAAGAACCTATTGTCTCATTTAGGCTTATGGTAAACTTGACTGTTTAGGTATGGGTTAGGGTTAATATTTGTGTGAGGGTTAGAAAGTGTGCGAGGTTAAGAGTTGGGGTCAGGCTTGCGGCTTGTGTGTTACATCCGTTTTGGTTGTGGATAAGTTTAGCTCTCTGTCTAGTTTAAGGGATTGGATTACATTAACGGTGATATGGAGGCTTGGATTGAAGGTGATGGATAGAGTTAAGTTAGGTTCAGGCGAAGGGTGACGGTTAGGAGTAAGGTTAGTTGTAGGGGGAGCTGCATGTTCACATCAGATTTGGGGTTAGGATTAGGCTTAGCCTTAGGGTAGACATATGGTTAGGGTTAGGGCTTGGTTTAGGGTGAGCCTTAGGTTAGGGTTCAGTTTAAGTTTAGGAGTATACAGAATTAGACCTAGGCTTAGGGTTACACCTCTTTTTAGGTTTAGACCTAGGGCTAGTTTTTGACCTAGGTTAGGGTTAGGATTAGGGTTGGTTTTAGGATAGGATTTAGGTTTGAGGTTTCATTTAAGTGTTGGATTATTGGAAGTACATCTGCTCTCCCTGGTTTTCCTTCACGATCACAATGTTTCTGAGATTCATGGTTTAAGGAAAATCTTGCTTCTTGCCGGTTTCAAGGCAAAAAGGCGCCACCGGCAGTTTTTTTTCCGTCAACCTTACGCTCGCTCTTTGAGAATCTTGGGTCTTTGGGAAAGCCGTGAGTCCAGCAAGATTTTTCAGTTCAAGTGTGCCCCAAGCAGTGGGTTCTAGCTCTGAGCAATACAGCCCGTGGAATTCCTGAGAATCTGGAACCTGCTATGAAGTTCAGCCTGCGTTTTATTCACACGGAAGAAGCTCCTTCGAGGTTCCCATGCCTCTGTACACTGATGCTTCCAGCAACGTCATGTCTCACAGGTCTATAGTGCTTCTCTGAGTTTCACTGGTCTAGGGTAAAGGGTGAAGCGCCTGGGTTCCCGTGCTTCACTACTGTATGGCCTCAAGATGATGTTTGTAGGCACAGCGGCAAATCCATCGGTGGCAATTCTCTCATATTGTCATTGCGATGGGAAGATACCTTATTCGCTAGGAAATGTTTTATCATGGAAGACGGGTCACCACAGAGCTGTCTCCTGTGTTGAGACAAACTTTGCTGAATTTACCAGCCAGCAGTTGTGTGTCCTCCCTTTCTTTTAAGGTCGATGGAGACGCACGAGTGTAAGGAGAACGGTGAATGGTGGCCGTTCATAACCCAGGATCATCAGAAACCACAGAGTAAATTTTAGGAACGTAGACGTAGGACAGCGGAGAAAACTTCACTCAGGGACTTCAGTGAACTCTCCTTACAATGCTGAGGCCTGACACGCCTAGTGCCTGGGGGCAACCGGGCTCCTGCCCTAGGTAGTTTTGTTGAGCGTGCCTCCCTCAGGTGATGCCTTTTCTCTCCCAGCAATATTGCTCCGTGAAATTCTGCCCATGATGAAAACTATTTGCCATGGGTATGTCTTTTCACATCATTGGCCTCCTCTTCAAAGTACAAATGCTTTTCTAAACGGGTGCTGCCTCCCTGAGCTTTCCTTTGTCTTGGCTCAATTGATGCAGATTCCTGTGCTGAATAAGTGATGGACTAGCACAGCTGGGTGCTTGTCAGTATAGCCAGCACAAGCAGCAATTTCGTTTGTCAAGACCCACCTGGCTGGATCAAGGTTCCTTATTCCTGTGAAAACGATTTTTATCCAAAATCTAGAGGAGCACCAGTGTGCCTCTGGGAGCTACACCCGGGCCTGCTGAACAGAGGCTCTGGAGTTTTCATTTTCTGACTGAAATTCAACACGGAATTTCATGGATCTAAGGAAACCGTGAATTGTGGACGTACCAGATTCTCACATCTTCATTGTCTAATGGAAGCTTAAGTTTCCCAGTCTGATCCGGCTGCCACTTCATTTCTGGCAATGACCATTCAATTGTGGACGTTCAGCCTTCTTCGGAGTCGTTCTGTGCCTGGAACACTTGTTTCCTCATAAAGGGAGACAATGGGTAGCAAACATCACTAAGGACATGGCATATATTTAGTCCCAGATATCACCACAGTTATTTTCTCAGACAAAGAGATCACTAGTCATTTGGTGCCAACAGAGCACAGGGAGCAATGCAGGAGGAAACCTCACAGACCTGCCTCTGGACGGTAGTATGTCACTGAGCTCAGTATATTTGAAATCATGCACTGCACGCATGAATCTGGCTATGCCTGTAGGATGAGAATTACCATGATAACCTGTATTTCAAGAAGGAAAGTGGGTTCTATAGGATGACAATGAAATATTAGAGTCACTTTAATATTTGTTCTGCAAACAGAGAATACTAGTTCCTCCTTTCAAGGGGGCAGTGAGGAGAAAATTTAGGTTAAGGAAAAGAAAAACTCTCCATGGCGACCTGATTCCAACAGGAAATCCTCCCTATCCTTCATCTGTGTCTGTCTAGGGCTGGGTGTCTGTGCTCAGTGGGTCCTGTGCGCCCCCTGCTGCCCAGTGTTTTCCCTGTAGGGGAGGCTTATGTCTGGGCTCACACTGACTTCCCCTCACTGTGCTCCTTGCACAGTAATACATGGCCGTGTCCTCAGCAGTCACGGAGCTCAGCTGCAGGGAGAACTGGTTCTTGGATGTGTCTGGGTTGATGACTAGACGATCTTTTAGAGATGGCGCATATTCTCTGTACCATTTTGAGCTGTAGTAGTAAGTCCTTCCCATCCATTCAAGGCCGCTTCCAGAGTGCTGCCTGATCCAATCCCAAGTAGCACTGGTACTGGAAACAGAGTCCCCCGTGATGGTGCAGGTGAGAGTGATGGTCTGTGAAGGTCTAACCATCTGAGGACCAGACTCCTGAAGCTGCACCTGCGCCAGGCCACCTGGAGACATAGGAAATAAACATAAAACACCCTACCTCTGTGAATATGCCTTGTAGGATTCCATCTTCCCCCAACACTGACCTGATGGGAGACACAGCACTATGAGGAGAAGGAGGAAGGAAGCAGACATTTTGGAGCAAGGTCACCCTTATTCAGCAGTCACTTGAGTCCCTGGTGGGGAGACAGCATTTAAACAGGAAATCACATTAGTGATTTGCCTATGAACACCATTGGCTGGATAAGGTCTGGAGACTGTGAACAGTCCACGGGCACATAGGTCCTGCTGCTCCAAAAGGAGTTTTCTCCAAGACTGGCTCCTGCCGCATGCTGGACCAAGGCAGCTTGCAGACATGGAGGTTATCAGATGCCTAAGCAGAGGCTCAGTTTCACATCTTGCCAGATCGAAGTGTGTGCTCGCTGAAATTAATCAGAGTCCTGGTGTATCTGTGTTCTTTGATATGAACACTTCACATTTTCATTCACTTATTCTTTCTGTTGTTCATTGTGAGCTCTGAGAGCTATTCACACACCAGGAACTTTTCTCCACTGAGGAAAAAAAATCATTGAATCAAGCAAGCAAGTCAACAAGCAAGCAAAGAAATATTTGCCTCAAAAACCTAACCCTCTCTCCTTGAGTCTTTTCTGCCTCATAGAGACGCTGTATGGTTGAACAGAACTTCTCTGTGGGATTCTTGGTACAGTTTGACAGTTCATAAATGTACCCTGGGTCTGATAACCTCCTATTTCTGCAAGGACTAACTAGTGATTTTAAATCATCGAGCTTTCATTTAATAACCAGATACATAACCTCAAACTGTCACTTGCCTCTTCATATCTCCTCCCTAAGGTGTCTAATATATTACAGGGCATTATGATGTCACATTCAGGATGAAGGAGCCCATGAAAACAGCCATGGGTCAGAGTTTTCGCTCACATTACATACAAGTGAAGCTGGGCGATGGGTAAAGAAAGCTGGAGAATACTTTGATGGACTTTGAATGATGGTGGTTTTGGAGAAGAATTTTGAAAATACCATGGGGTACTATAAAAATAAATTGATCTTAGAGGGAGTACAGGCACGGAATTTCCTAGAAGTAAGGATACGGATGGTAGCACTTCACCTCACACACGTTGGTCATGCTATGAGGAGAGGGCAGTACCTGGATAAAAAGACTACATGCTCAGTAAAGTCGAGGGTCAGTGAAAAACGGGGACCTCCCTAATGACATGGATTGATGCAACAGATGTAGCCATGAGACCAAGCATAACCAGTGTGATGATGGCGCAGCATCAGACCGTGCTCTGTTCTGCAGAAGGTTGGTATCAGTTGGAACAGATTCAAAGGTACCTGAAATAAGCAAAAATGTGTCAAAACACACAACAGTATTCTACACAGGCCCTGTTAGAATGATAGTTTGGGGAAGGGGGTTGGAAATGAATATGTAATGTCATGTTGAAAAACACACTGCACCAAGGGCTCAAGTAGAAAGAAAATATTTTGAAAATAATGACAGCAACATATATACAAATGTGCTTGACATAATAGATGGATGTATGGATTGTGATAAGAGCTGTAAGAGCTCAAAATAAAATGATATTTTTTTAAAAAAGAAGAACCAACTAATAAAAATTTTTTTAAAAAGAAATGTACTCATCAAAAGGAAATGTGTTCCAAGTTTCCAACCCAATTACTGCTGAGAAACAAAGGCAGGGGCTGGATGGCAATGAAATGGGGAAGCTTTACTTGGAAAGTGGAAGGAATGATCCAAAAGGAGAATCCTCAAGATAAGATCCTGAAAAAAAAGGAATATAAAAAGAGAAGGAGAATTTTTTTAATTTATACTTTTAGGCATAAGGATCAGTAAGTAAATTTAGGGATTAATGGATATGTACCAGTTTCACAGGAACAATCATGGATATGCACAGGGTGGGCTTGTGATTATTGAAAAGACATGGCTTTTTGTACTTCTTGCTTCTAAATGTCTTTCCATTTCATCTGATGTCTTTCAAGCACATTTTGGATCCTTGGCCAAAGTCCTGTTTCATGGTGACCTGGAGGTTGGGAATGTCTTTCCTCTGCATGTGTGCCCAGCAGGTTTAGTCCTAAATGATAGTAGGACCCATTCTCAGAGGAAATGGGTCAACAAAGAGAGGGTATCAGGAAGTAAAATGCAGAATAAGTATCGGCAATACATAAGGTATGTATATTTCATAATCTTGTGTCAATATGTCATCTCCCAGGGGAGATTCCTTGGGGAAGTGTGAAATTTGCAGTGTTACACAGGGCCAAGGAGTTTGGGCAGTGGTCTCACACAGAATGTCCAATGACTTCATTGTTCTTATTCTGGAATCTGATTCTTCTTGGTTCCTTTATTGGTAATAAATTATTGGTAATAATTATTGGTGATAAATATTGGTAAAATTTCACCAAAGATTATTTACAACATTAATAAAAATAAAATTTCCTTAAGATGGTAAATCTATTGTCATATATTGTTGCTTATTTTCCTTTCCTCCCTTCCTCTCTCCCTCCTTCCCTCCCTCCTTCCCTCCCTCCTTCCCTCCCTCTCATCCTTCTTTCCTTCCTTCCTTTCAGGATGTAGCAGTGATTGATAGACAGCCTTGAGAAAGAATGTGCATACCATTTCCTCTTCCATCATTCCTGTCAAAGAGAAAACTGGGGTTTCTGTTAAAAATTAAAGAGTTTATTTGAGTAACAAAACAATCCAGGGAGTGGCAGTAGTATCTCTAAGGATCCAAAGTACTGATGTGAAAGGAAATTTTCAGAGAGTATACATACAGAGGGATCCGGGAAGTTACAAGAAAATTCTGATTGCTTGGCAATTTATAAAGTTTGAGTAATTTCACAATTATATATATATATATAAGTGTGTATATATATTATATATAAATAGGTGTGCTCATAGGCTTCTTGAAGTATGACAACTTTGGAAAGTAATTACAAAAACACTACACATCATCAACAACAAAAATGAGGTCTGACCTATATCTTTGGCAGAAAGCATCTCCTTATGCTGACCACATAGTTCTTTTGAGCTCCTTCGCAGAATTCAAAAGAAACTCACAAACAATTAGTGGCAGATCAATTAAACACAATCACATGTGGGACTACAGGAGCAGGGAAAGGACCCTGACTGGGAGAGGTACACTACTGCCAAACTGAATAGCTTACAAAATTGGGGCAGAAATCTCTGATGTCCAAGTATGACTTAAGAGCATAGGACTCTAGCTCCCCAATATCCATCTAGGACATAACCAGGGAGTGTGTTCTTAACTGTGTCTCCCTGCACTGGCCAGGGTGCTCTCAGCAACCTCGCTCTGTCTGACACTCCTTACATTGCTTTACATTGCAAGTCAGGGACCAGAAATAACTCAGTAGAGGCTGACTATGTGGAGATAGAAGCTGAGTTTAGCTGAGTCTGAACTTAAAGTGTCAAACTGCTATTATTTTATGGTAGAAATATAAACTAGTTAGGGTAATTTTATACTTTGTTTAGCTGTAACTTTGCAAGAACTTCTCCATAGCCCTGACCCAGGTTAACCCCCTCTATCTTGTCTCACTGATTCTCCTGTGACTGTGTGTAGGCATGAGTTGTCATGGGTGCTAGCTAAGTCAAAGGCCTAATTTTTTCCTTAGTGTCATTTCTGTCCCTACTTGTTAAGATCTGGCACCTGTATACATGGCCGGTCTCATCGATATTTAGGGCCCTAGCACTGAAAGCCCTGAAAAAAAGATCTTAGTTAAAGCAAATTGTTTTCACCGTTTGTAGCTGTCATTCCAAGATTTGTGTCTGTGTGAAAAATTGTTTCACTCAGTCTGTGTACATGTGTGTATATGTGTTAGGCCAGGGTGACTAGAAAAAAAATGTAATGACACTCCTATAGGTATAAGAAAGAGCTTTATATCAAGGAGTGATTGTATATCAAACAAACATCCCAGTCCAGATCAAGTCCATTAGTCCAGTACTAGTCCAGGAATCCCTCGTCAAACTCACACAGCCACAAGCAACGATGCAGAGTGCAGGAAGCACAGCCTTGTGGGTGAAGAGTTCTGTGGTGGACGCATCTCCAGGGCTTTGGCAGGTCTCCCAGTGGCCCCTCAACAAGAAGGTGAAAACAGAGAGAGGAAGTTCCCAGGATGATCCTTGTGATAAGGCCACACCCACTAGGAGCTATCATCAGGCTTCCAAAATCCACCTCTTCATTTCTATATCTTCAATTTGACATGACATTGTGTGTGTGTGTGTGTGTGTGTAATCACTTCTAGTCAGTTGGCCACACAGCTGTGTTAAATATTACATGGCAAAGGTGAGTGAGTGCTTCCAGTGCCTCATCTGCTTGTTGAAGCATTTCAGTAGGCATTCCACTGCTCCCTGGACCTACTTTTTCACTGATGCTCTTAGTGCACCTTTACCTTTTTCTTGAGTGATCCTGGTTTTTGCTCAGATGGTTCCTCTTGAAGCAGTGTGGGAAACAGCTACCTGTCTTTTGCCCTTTGTTCTGTATCCTTGAACAGCGTTCTGCCATTTGTTTCAAAGTTCACTGTAAAGGTGAACTCTCATGTATTTTAGCCTAAAGACCTTTATTATAGACATTTAGAGTCTTTACCACTGGGAATGTTAACATTTTTTTAAAAACTACCAAAAGTCCCATGGAAGTTTATTTCCAATAATTTTGATAAAGGTGCCTCTGAAAGCTCACCCTGGCTAAGAAGGTTCTGGAGTCCCCTGGTGGAGAAGCTGCATTTAAAGATGCCAGGTATTTGTATATGAGTGTCACTGTGAATGGTATACAATATGGGAACAGGGAACAGCTTGCTAAACTCATGGATCACAACTCCACAGGAAGGTTTCCCCAAGAGCTGGTTCCTGAAGCAAGTGGGATGCAGGCAAGTGAAAGACCAAGAAGGTTTCCAGGGCTCTCAATATTATGACACACATAATTTAATCTTTGACTCAAGGAGTGGATGCTGGGTTTGAACCCATAACCTGTGGTTAGTAACTTAATACTTAGTCCACTGCACCATGCAGCCTTTTTATAAACATCTGCTTCAGGGAACCTGTATTACAGGGTAGTGTGATGTCACTTTGAGGATCAATTGCCTAAAATGCCTGTGATATCTGTACAATGGGTAGGGACGACTGCTGAAAAGTCGATGACCAAAATTATGGTTTGGGGGAAGATATTGAAAGTATCAGTGACTGCAAGTAAGGAAACCTTACTTTATCGACTCGGCATCCCTGATATTCTCCTTCAGTCTTATTTTTGTTCCCCAAATGCAAAGGGTATTTAAAAGAACGTGATTGGAGTTCTCAAAAAATGTTCGAAAAGGAAAACACTGACTTGAACATTAAATTACATTAAAATACACTGTCAGGAAATAGCTTTTTTTTAAGATTTCTGTTTTTTATCAGTAATAAATCTGGTGTACATGTACAAGGGACCCTCAAAGTGGCAGATATACTTATATTTCTTTTTACATATATACTCATACTTTGAATATATTGAGCATATATTCAAATAATATATTACAAATATATTGAAATATTTTAAAAACATTTTATTAGGGACTCATACAACTCTTATCAAAATCCATACACACATCAATTGTGTAAAGCACATCTGTACATTCGTTGCCCTCATCATTTTCAATGCATTTGCTCTCCACTTAAGCCCTTTGCATCAGGTCCTTTTTTCCCCCTTCCTCCCCGCTTCCCCCTCTCCCCTCCTTCGTGAGCCATTGATAATTTATAAATTATTATTTTGTCATATCTTGCCCTGTCCTATGTCTCCCTTCACCTCGTTTTCTGTTGTCATCCCCCAGGGAGGAGGTCACATGTAGATCTTTGTAATCGGTTCCCTCTTTCCAACCCACTCACCCTCAATCCTCCCAGTATCGCCCCTCACATCCCTGGTCCTGAAGGTTTCAACTGCCCTTGATTCCCTGTGCCGCCAGCTCCTATCTGCACCAGTGTTCATACTCTGCTCTATCCAGACTTGCAAGGTAGAATTCAGATCATAATAGTTGGGGGGGAGGAAGCATTTAGGAACTGGAGGAAAGCTGTATTCTTCATCGGTGCTACATCCCACCCTGATGGACTCATCTCCTCCCCTAGACCCCTCTGCAAGGGGATCTCCAGTGTCCGACAAATGGGCTTTGGGTCTCCACTCTGCACTTCCCCCTTCATTCACTATGGTATGATTTTTTCCCCCTGATGATGCCTTATACCTGATCCCTTCGACACCTCGTGATCGCACAGGCTGGTGTGCTTCTTCCATGTTGGCTTTGTTGCTTGTGAGCTAGATGGCCACGTGTTTACCTTCAAGCTTTTAAGACCTCAGACACTATCTCTTTTGATAGCTGGGCACCATCAGCTTTCTTCACCACATTTGCTTATGCACCCATTTGTCCTCAGCGATCATATCATGAAATATTTTTATTTTATATAATGATATTTGTCTTTATTTATTCACTTTAACATATATTTACTTATATTGATATTCACAGTAATTTTCATATTTATATTCATATTTATGTTCACATATATGTTTAGATTCATATGTGTATTTAGATTTAGATTCATATTTACATTGACATGCATATTCATATTCACACTCAAATTGTTATTCATGTTTATATTTTCAATTATATTTACACTAATATTCATGTTCTTATTTGTATTGATATTAATATCTGTACTTCCATACATATTCACATGTATATGTGTATTCATATTTAGGGCATGTTTGAGTCAAATTAATCTAGCAACCAATGATTACTGTTTTCCAGTGCAGTCATAGAGGTCTACCATTTTTACAGTTTGAACATTTTTTATAGCATATGATCTATTTCTTCTTTTTTAATTTTCAGTTGACATCTTGGACATCAGACTTTTTAAACTTAGATAGATAGTGTTCAGGGCCCAGGCCCAATCCCAACTACATGGAAAGCCACTGCTCCCCCCAGAAGAATTTACTTCAGAAGATAGCACAGAAGCTACAGGTCAGAGAGAGGGATATGTCTGATCAAAGCACATGGGAGCAATGAAGGGTGAGGAGCACATCCTGACCCACCAAGCCTTGAGGACTGATATCCTTGCTCAGAGTAGTCAATGCACAGAGAGAACCATATGGCCGGCCCCACTAGGAGACATGAAAACCCTCACGAACCCAAAGCCCTACAGGGGACAGCACTGGAGATACAGTGTGGGAGTGGCACCCGATCTGACCCCACCACAACAAGGCAAAACACTAAGGCCGGGCAATAGAACAGCAAGAGTACAGAGCAAGGAAGTCCCAAAGGAGTACCAAAAATAGACTTTGGGGCCAGGCCGTGGCACCCCATCAAACTCCACTGGAAAACACTCCTAAACGTCATCAAACAGACCTTGAACTATTATGTCTTTGTTTTGTTTTTGCTGCTGTTTTGTTTTCTTTTGTCACTTTGTCTTGCTCTGTCTTATTTTGTGTGCGTATTATTATCTCTGCAGGTCTATCTAGGTAAGATAGGCTAGATAAACAATCTGGAGGAGAAAACAACGTGACCGATGGTCCTGGGGGAGGGGGGGTCAAAGGAGAGGGGGAGGTTGGGGAAAGGAAATGGTGTTAATAAACCTGGGGACAAGGGTACAAGAAGGGATCCAAAATCAGTGGCAAGAAGCATGTGAGACGCCTGATAGGGATTGATCAAGGACAATGTAACTGAGTAGGATTACTGAATCCAAAATGGAGGCTGAGCATGATAGTGGGACAAGAGGAAAGTAAAAGGAAATAATGGAAAGAACTAGGAGGCAAAGGACATTTATAGAGGTCACAATGCAGGCATGTACATATGTAAATATATTTATATATGATGATGGGGGAATAAATCTATGTCCATATATTTATAAGTTTATATTAAGGTAGCCAATTGACATTGAACCTCCACTCAAGTACTCCCTCAGTGCAAGAACACTTTGTTCTATTAAACTAGCATTCCATAATGCTCACCTTCCTAATACTATCACTGAAGACATATGGGTGCATAATCAAATGTGGTGAAGAAAGCTGATGGCGCCCAGCTATCAAAAGATACAGCGTCTGGTTTCTTAAAGGCTTGAAAGTAAACAAGCAGTCATCTAGCTCAGAAGCAACAAAGCCCACATGGAAGAAGCCCACTAGACTGTGTGATCACGAGGTGTCAAAGGATCAGGGACCAGGCATCAAAGAACAAAAATTCATATCACTGTGAATGAGGGGAAGTACAGATTTGGGAGCCAAAGCCCATCTCTAGGCAACTGGACATGCCCCTACAGAAGGGTCTTGGGGAGAAAAAGAGTGCAGGGTGCAGTGTAGCAAATATGGAACACAAAACTTTCCTCTAGTTCTTAAATGCTTCCTCCCCCCACCACTATCATGATCCCAATTCTACCTTACAAATCCATCCCGACCAGATAATGTACACTGGTACAGACAGGAACTGGAAACGCATGGAATCCAGTTCAGAAGATCCCTTCAGGAACAGTGGAGTGAGTGGCGATACTGGGAGGGTTGAGGGAATTTGGGGATGTAAAGGGGGAACCGATTTCAAGGATCTATATATAACCTCCTCCCTAGGGGATGAACAAGAGAAAAGTGGGTGAAGGGCAACATCAGACAGTGTGAGATATGACAAAATAATAATAATTTATAAATTATCAAGGGTTCATGAGTGAGGCAGAAGTGGGAGGGAGGGGAAAATGAGAAGGTGATACTAAGGGCTCAAGTAGAAAGCAAATGTTTTGAGAATGATGATGGCAACAAATGTACAAATGTGCTTGACACAATGGATGGATGGATGGATGGTTTGTGACAAGAGTTGTACGAGCCCCACCCCACCCCCGCAAATGATTTTTTAAAAATAAAGATAGGTAGTGTTTTTCTAGAAATATGTCCACTTATTCTAAATTTTCAAATTCACTGTTGTGATCTTCATAGTTTTGGTTCTGTTGTGATATTGGCCTTTTCATTTCTTATTCTTTATATTTGCTTTTCTTATTCCTTTTAGTTTAATAAATTTACCAGTAGTTTGTCAAACTTTGTTAATATTTTTAAAGAATTAACTTGTCTTATTGATTATTTCCCTGTTTCCTTTTCATTTATTTCTTCTTTTTTTTTGCTGCAAAAGATCTCTTTATTGTTTTTTTTTAACAATTTATTGGGGCTCATACAATTCTTGTCACAGTTCATAGATATACATACATCAATTGTATAAAGCACATCTGTACAGTCTTTGCCTTAATCATTTTTTTCTCCTCTTTTCTTTTTTTACATTTTATTAGGGACTCATACAACTCTTATCACCATCCATACATATACATACATCAATTGTATAAAGCACATCCATACATTCCCTGCCCCAATCATTCTCAAGGCATTTGCTCTCCACTTAAGCCCCTTGCATCAGGTCCTCTTTTTTTTCCCCTCCCTCCCCTTTCCCCCCTCCCTCATGTGCCCTTGGTAATTTATACATCGTTATTTTGTCATATCTTGTCCTATCCGGAGTCTCCCTTCCCCCCTTCTCTGCTGTCCCTCTCCCAGGGAAGAGGTCACATGTGGATCCTTGTAATCAGTTCCCCCTTTCCAACCCACTCACCCTCCACTCTCCCAGCATCATCCCTCACACCCTTGGTCCTGAAGGTATCATCCACCCTGGATTCCCTGTACCTCCAGCCCTCATATGTACCAGTGTACAGCCTCTGTCCTATCCAGCCCTGCAAGGTAGAATTCGGATCATGGTAGTTGGGGGGAGGAAGCATCCAGGATATGGGGGAAAGCTGTGCTCTTCATCGGTACTACCTCGCACCCTAATTAACCCATCTCCTCTCCTAAGCCCCTCTATGAGGGGATCTCCATTGGCCGACACTTGGGCCTTGGGTCTCCACTCTGCACTTCCCCTTTCATTTAATATGGTATATATATACATATATACATATACATATATACATATACACAGATATACACATACATACACACACTTACATCTTTTTTTTTTTTTTTGCATGATGCCTTATACCTGGTCCCTTTGGCACCTCGTGATCGCACTGGCCGTTGTGCTTCTTCCATGTGGGCTTTTTTGCTTCTGAGCTAGATGGCCGCTTGTTCACCTTCAAGCCTTTAAGACCCCAGACACTATCTCTTTTGATAGCCGGGCACCATCAGCTTTCTTCACCACATTTGCTTATGCACCCATTTGTCTTCAGCGATCCTATCATGGAGGTGTGCAGTCAATGATATGATTTTTTGTTCTTTGATGCCTGGTAACTGATCCCTTTGGGACCACTTGATCACACAGGCTGGTGTGTTCTTCCATGTGGACTTTGTTGCTTCTGAGCTAGATGGCCGCTTGTTTATCTTCACCTTTTCATTTATTTCTGCTCTATTCTTTAATATTTATTGTCTTCTGGTGACTGATGTTTTACTTAGCTCTTTTTTGTTCTAATTGTTGAAGGTTTGTGTTACCATGCTGACTTTTGCTTTATTTTTTGATATCTTCATATATTGTTCATAACGTGTGTTCTTAGTATTGCTTCTGAAGTATACTAAAGCTTTTGGTATGCTTATTTTTGTTTTTGTAAGGAATTTAAAATCTTAATCCCTACCATTTCCAAGTAATTTAATGCACACAATTGCTCATTTTCCATGTTAGATTTTATTCTTTTATCTTCCTATTGTTCATATATAATTTAATAATGCGGTGAAGTAAAATTTATTTGTAATATCACAATTTTTAAAAATGTATTAAAGCTAGCATTGTAGCCTAACGTATGGTTTATTCTGAAGAATGGTACATATGAACATGAGAAGAAGGTACATTGACGTTTTCCCAGATAGTATGTTTCCTACATGTCTAAGAGGTCAGTAATTGTGGTATTTAGTTCTTCTGTTACTGTATTGATTTATTATCCAGTTGATATTTAGTGTTGTTCTGTCAAACCCAGTGTGGATGTATTTAACTCTATTACTGTAAAATTATGTAGTTCTATCTTTAAGTCTATAAGAGCTTGATTAATATATTTTGAGGGTCTGCCACTAAATTAATATATACTTATTACTATTTTTCATCTTGCTCTTTTGTTCCTTTTATCATATAATGCCCTTATTTGTCTCTCATTAAAGATTTGGTCCTATTTTATTATTAATTTGTATAGCCAGTAACACATTTTAAAATTGTAATTGATTAATATTGCTACCCTTGCTTTTTTAATTTCCATTTTCTTGATATATTTTCTTCTACCTTTGATTTTTAGATTATATTTGTCTTTATGTCTTAATTGTGTTTCTTTTTTTTTTTTCACAGTTGAGCTTGCTTTATGGGTGGCATGCTGGCTGGGTTGTGGGGGCAGGGCAAAGACTCAGACTGAGCTTATCAAGGGACTGGGGCATGGCGTCCTAGCTGGTGCCAGGATGGGATCAACTCCTTCAGGACGGAGGGGCTATGAGAAGAGGCGGCAGAGAGAGCGAGGAGAGGTGGGGAAGGAGGGAGGGGTGACAAGGGGATGGAGTAGGAAGAGAGACAAAGGGAAGGCAAGGAGGAGACAAAAAGCAGGGCCTGGCTGGGGCTGATGTACAAACCAGAGGTGCTCCGTCCGGTCAGCAGCAGGAGAGGCTCAAAGGGGAGCCTCCTGGGAAGTGTAGGCAGCCATGAGGGCCCGCTTCAGCTGCTCGTAGGTGACGAACATCACCACGTTCCAGGAACCCAGGCGGAGAAAGGAGGGCATGACCCCTTTGTAGAAGGCCCGGGGCCCCTCCTTCTGGAACATGGTAAGGGCGCAGTTGCCAGCGCTGCTGTACTGGCCCAGGGCAGAGTTCATATATCTTGTCTTGACCACGTTGACGGGGAGGCGATAACGGTGGTGCAGAAGCCGGCCCCGAAGGCGGAAATGAAATGGCAAGGGAGGTCATCCGTCATGAGGTTGGCCTTCAGGAGGGAATCTTTGATGAGGTCATAGGTCACCAGTTCAGCACAGTTGACAATGGCATTCCGAGCCACATTGGGTGAGGTCCCTTTCCAGAGTCCCTGAAACCCTTCCTCCCGAGCAATGATCTTGTAGGCATCCACAGTGCTCTGGTATCTTGGGCTACCTCCAGCCGGGGCCTGACCTTGGAACCAGACCTTCACCACATCTGTGGGCTGGGCCACCACCACAGCCAGGGCACCAGTGGTGCTGCCTGCCAGGAGGCGGCTACCGATGCCGGCATGCTCAGAGCCCTTGGTGTAGAACTGCTTGACGGAGTCATAAAGGCCGATGCGAACAGAGGCGAAGCTCATCTGGCGCTGGAGGCCGGCGACCAGCCCGTTGTAGAGGTTGCGGGGGCCCTCTGTGCGCACCATGGTCAGGGTGGTGCCCAGCACGCCGCGGTACTGAGCGCTGGCTATGGCCCGCAATGGCCCTTGGCTTTCTCCTTGGATCTGCAGCCGGACTTTAGCGGTATCCAGGGGGAAGGTGATGAGATCCGCGATGCAGGCGGCTGTGCCAGCCCCCAGGAACTTCACCGTGGCGGTCGGGGGCACATCGGTAGCCTTGGACCCAACCATGATGCTGACTTCCTGCTACCTCCCAGTAATGAAGACGGGTGGAGAAGGGGAGGGCACCTTCAATCAGCAACAAGATGAGATAGAGGAACTCTGCCGGAATCCGGACTTGTAAGGTCTCAAGATGAGGCCTCCGAAGATCAAGCTTCTCTAAAGACGTCCCGTTCTTCAAAGCCAACAGTGGCGATCAGGATCTGATCTCTTTGGTTTTCCATAGAAAATAGCTGAGATATGGAACACCTATTGGTCATACTATGTATCCGGGCTGCGGGGAGAACACGAGATGCAGATGGCAGTGCGGTCGGCGGGGACACAATCGGAGATGAAGCCGTCGCGGTGCAGCAGATTTATGGATCAAGCAGATTTATGCTTTTCACTGCCTCTTGAGAGGTGCATTGAGTCCTTTTACATTCCATGTCATTATTGATGTGTATGCATTTATTGCTGTCATAATGCATTGCATTTCTGGGTTTTTTTTCCCCCTTTGTGGAGTTATTGAGTTTTTCCCCTCAAATTTTGTGCCCTGAGTTCATTTTTTTAAGTTTCTGTTAATTTTTTTCATTATTATTTTGTAAGACTCCATGCTTTGTTCTTGTTTTTCTTATGGATTAGCTTTATCTTTTCTTCTTCTTCATCCTTTCCATATTACTTGAGAATTTTGTTAATAATTATATGATTCCAGACAATAATATTGGCATAGAAAATATTTTCTAGATCATTCTAAGGGAAATTTATTGAATAAATATGCATTTTTGAGTATTTATTAGGATGAAAAGATTCAAGATACATCAGAGGGTGTGAAGAAAATTTCCACTCAGCATGAGAATATTTTTTTTGCATTAACTATTTCTAACTTTGACAACAAATGGCCCTAGTTAGTTTCCTGGAGTGTAAACTGAGATCTCATCTATACTTATTATTCTGAAGTCTGCCTTTGGATCTCTGGTGACAGACAGACAAAGCCCATTCCAATGAAGAGAAGGCAAGTGCCAATGCAGGAAGTTTCCCAAGAGTCACTGTGCACGGTATCCCTAGAAAGGTGCTGACAAGGTGGGGAAACCACAGCTTCTGAGAGGAAATCATCACGACTTCATTGCCTGGCATCTGCTGAAAATGGCCTAAAGAACATTTTGAGAAATTAGTTTGCAATTTCCTCCCCTTGTGACATATTTACTATCCTTTGGAATCAAAGCTGTCCTTCCAATGAGTGCTCCCTTTATTGTGACTCCAATGAGTGATCTTAATAATGACTCCGCCCACCAGACAGGTCATTCCAGTTCACCTGTTCCCAGTGTCAGGAGTCTCTCTGTTTGGAACCCTTGTTTCTGCATACAGGGAGACAATGGGTAGCAAGCATCACGAAGGACATGTCACAAATTTAGCCCCAGAAGTCACCACAATTGTTTTCTCAGATATAGAGATCATTAGTCATTCACTGCACGATTCACTGACAACAGTGCACAGGGAGCAAAACAGAAGGAAACCTTCACAGACCTGACCCTGGGCGATAGTAGGTCACTGAGTACATTTGAAATCATGCATTGCATGCATGAATCTGGCATGCCTGTATTTTATTGTCAAAGGTTTTGAGTCATGGATAGGGTGAGAATTACCATGATAACCTGTTTTTCAAGAAGGAAACTGGTTTCTAAAGGAAGGCAATGAAATATTAGAGTAACTTTAATATTTGTACTGTGAACAGACAATGCTAGTTCCTCCTTTCAAGTTGGCAGTGAGGAGAAAATTTAGAGAGTAATAAATTCTACATTACAAATCTGACTAGATGAGAGGATGTGCATAGGCACAGATAGCAACTGGAAACACAGGGAATTCAGGACAGATGACACCTTCTGGACCAGTGGTGAGAGTGGTGATTCCTGAAGGGTGGAGAGAATGTGGGGTAGAAAGGGGGAACTGATTACAAGAATCTAGGTATAGCCTCCTCCCTGGGGGATTGACAGCAGAGAAAATGGTGGGGAGAGATGTCAGACAGTGTAATGTATGACAAAATAATAACAATAATTTATGAATGATGAAGGGTTAATGAGGTAGGGAGAGTGGGGAGGGAGGGGAAAATGAACAGCAGATACTAAGGGCTCAAGTCGAAGGCAAATGTGAGAATGATGATGGCAACACATGTACATATGTTCTTGACACAATGGATGTATGTGTGGATTATGATAAGAATTGTACGAGCCCCCAGGAAAATGATTTAAAAAGAAAAACAAAAACTGTCCGTGGACATGCTGAGAGATGAAAGAGGGAAGGAACCCTGAGTCCTCCTTGTCATCCATCTCTGCCTGTCTAGTGCTGGGGATGTGTGCTCAGTGAGTCCTGTGTGCCCCCTGCTGCCCAGTGTCTTCCTTGCAGGGAAGTTTGTGTCTGGGCTCACACTGACTTCCCCTCACTGTGTTTCCCTTGCACTTAAAGTAATACACAGCTGTGTCCTCAGCAGTCACCGAGCTCAGCTGCAGGGAGAACTGATTCTTAGATGTGTCTCTAGTGATGGAGAGCCGGCTTTGGAGGGATGGGTCATAATTTGTACCGCCATTATAGCATATGAGTCCCATCCACTGCAGACCCTTCACTGAGGGCCGGCGGATCCAGTGCCAGCAGTAACCACTGCTTGTGATGGAGAAACCAAAGACAGTGCAGGTGAGTGACAGCTTCTGGGAGGGCTTCACCAGTACTGGACTCGACTCCTGAAGCTTCACCTGGGACAAGACGCCTGCAGAAAAAACAGATGGTCCACGTCAGTCACGTGAATTCACAACAATTCCCAAAGACCCAGGGCAGATATCTGAATCTCCACTTTGGGAACTGTTACCAGGCACAGGAGAACACACAGAAATGCCCAGCACCTCCCCCAAACTCACCCCTGCTCCAGGCTGCTGGTACTCACTGTAGGTCCTGTCACCACTGCTGGGCCCTGGGGGCAGTGCTGGGCCGCCACTCCAGCAGGCTCTCCGCTAGTGGGGCAGGCTGCCCCCTGGTGGCCACCCATCTTCACTTGGTGCTGAAACATTGCAAACTTGGTTAAGAGGAGCTGAGAAGAGAGGAGAGGGGTCACAGGGGGCCCTGGCTGGTGGGCTGTGAGACACCTCAGTGAGTGACTGGGCAGGGCAAGACTGGACAGCCACAGAACTTGCCCCTCTACGCAGAGAGGGGAATAGGAAGCCACAGCTGTCCTCAGTCCAGACTGATGTTCCCCATCAGCCCCTTGTGCATGCAGCCCCCCCTCTTCTTGCCTTCTCCCTGGCCCCTCCCTCCCTCCTGAACTTTGAGGGCAAATGCTCCCCTTTGCTCTGGGAAGCACTTGCCTCAGAGGTGCCATGTGTTCACTTTATCAGCTCGACTGTTGTTTGGGCAGGGGTGATTCCCGGAGCTGCGCTCTGTTTTGGATTTGAAGGGCCTTGGTCTCGGGGTTCCAGCAGTCCCTGTCAAACTTGTAATGCCCTCTTCATGAAGTCACCTTCCATTGGCTTTCAAGCTGTGCACAAGTTGCCAGTTTGAGCTCAACCAGAGCAGTTTGAGGCGGTGGCTGGGCACCATCTAACTCTCCTGGTCTCCAGGACAAGGATGGAGGGCTGTGGTGTTGGTGGTCCGTTAGTCCTGTGGACTGCTTTGCTTCAGTTTTTGATTTTCTTCACTCGTCAACTCCAGATGGGGAGAGAGGAGATCCTAGTTGCTAGAGGTGGCTTTGCAATGGAGACAAACATTTTATACTAAAGTGAGATTCTTACGTGACATTTGCGTGACTGCAGCAGCCCCTGCTCATCTTCCTCCGTACTCACCCTAGCTGACCACCTTCCTGCCTCAGAGGATGGGGCACTCCCTCTGCCCGTCCACCCTCAGGTCCTCACTTTCAGTCCCACAGGATCCTGTGGTATCAATCCCCCCCTATCAGCCCCACCCCCAGCCTACACAAGGATTACAAACCCTTGCTCCACTCAGATTCTCTGTAGCTAGTGTCACCACCCTGTGTTCCTCAGAGTGTGCTCTGCACCCATGAGATTATTGATTGGTTTCCACCCATAGTGACCCTGTGTGTCCCACAGGGCTTGCTCTGGGGGCAACTCTCACAGGGCGAAACGAGGAAGAGGAGGGGAGGGAGCAGTTGGGCAGAAGAAGCTGTGATGGACCCCACAGAGCCAGACTGCCCATGGAGGACAGGACCCTGTGGCTGTTTCCCCGAAGGTGTGCCCCTCAGGGCAGATCAATGCTCTGGAGACCCCACCGCAGGTGGAGGCCCCTCGACCCCTCCTCAGTCCCGCACTCCACACCCTCACCTACATTTGGAGCTGGGTGAGCTTCTCCTCCTGGGCCACCAGCTGCCTGTCCAAGTCCTGGTGCCAGGCATGTGGCCCTCTAAGGGGCGGATCCCTGCTCACCCCACAGTCAGGGTCTAGCAGGAGGTCCTCTCAGGAGGCCAGCCAGACCGCGGCCTGACCCAGCATTCCCCGCAGCTCCTCCTAGTCCTGGCTCACCTGGCAGTGGTCCTGGTGAAGGGCCCAGGCCATCCGGAGCTCCTGCAGCTGCCTGTCCAGTTCCCGGAGACACTGTGACCTGGGGGGCAGAGGGCTGTTGGGAGGGGCGCAGGGTGTCGCCTGGGTGGGATAGGGCTGGGTTACCGTGGAGCAGGGAGCAGCAGGAAAGGGAGCTCTGGCCACGCACCACCCTGGCCCTAGACCTCAGCGCGCACATCTCTGGGGCCATGACGTGGCTGGTGTCCAGCAGCTGCTGCCCCGCCGGCCGCACTGCCTGGGCTCTCAGGCAGAGCTCCTGCCCCAGTGTCTTCTTGGCCCCAGCTGGCCCTTCTGAGGATATAGACTAGCGCCTGCTTCTCTTGAGCCTGAGTGCTGGGTGGGGGACAGGGCATGGGAACAGGTCTCAGGGCCAGAGGGCAGAACAGGGAGGAGGCAGGGAAGAGCTGGGTGCCCCCACCCGCATGGGACAGAGCGAGCCCCCATCCAGGTGGGGTGGCACATACAGCAGTTCCTGGCAGTGCCTGAGGAAGGCGTGGCCATGGGCTACCCACTCCAGCTGCTGGCCCTGCTCCCAGGCCTTCATGTTCAGGTGGCCCAGGCCTCCAGCACCTCAGCCAGCTGCTCGGCCAGGCCCTCCTGGACCGCAGGGTGTACCTGGATGGCCTCCATCCGCATCTGAACCACCACCTCGTCCACAGCCACCAGCTCCCTCTGCAGCTGGCAGAGAGCAGGCTGAATGCTCCTCCACCCAGGACTCTGTAGGCCATCCTGGCTGTACCCCAGCCTAGGTCAAACCCAGGCCCGTCACCCCCAATCCCAGAGGGGGAAGGGGCGGGCTGCAGTCCTGCCTGGGGTCAGCTGGGGGTGAGGGTTCCTCATCCATCCATTGCCTACAGAAGAGGGGTTCTTGCGGGGGGGAGGGACTGGGGCCCTCCCCTGCAGGAGGCGGTGCTGGCGCTGCAGGACCTCCACAGACACCAGGTCGTGGCCAAGGACAGCACCCTCCACCAGGACCACCTTCTGCATGTGGCCCCACAGCTCGAGCGCCGCCTTGTGGAAGCCGAGGGCACAGCGGGAAGGAGGGCCAGCAACTTTCTCCCTTAGAACAGGGCCACCTCCTTTTGAGCAAAGACTGTGGCTTGGGGATTTGTGGGGCTTTAACACGGAGGGAAATAGGACGAAGACTCTATTCCCTAACTTATAACGGGGAGAATCTGGAAAGCTGGTATTCCACGGTAGGAAAGCCTCTACTTTGGTAAGTTAGAGGTAAAGTCCAAGTACATTATCCTGCTTTAAAAATCATTCCCACTGATTCTCCGTTAACAGCTAGGCTGCCTTAATGTGAGCACATGGCTGATTGTATCTCTGTGTAGAAGCAGATATGATCCTTTTGCCCTCTCTTCCCACCGTGACACCCTGCCCCCCTTGTAGCTTCCCCCAATGCAGGTATTAGCTTTCCTCACCTTGGTGAGCTCAAGTACAGGGGCCTTACGATAGATACCGCCCACCTTGTGACCCATGTCACTACTGAAGAGGTGTGTCTCCAGGCTCCCTATACACGTCCCAAGATAGCAAAGGTTCCACTTCTCCCAGTTCCACGTGGTCCATCAAGAGGAGCTGACGTGAGCATGCCTAATAAAACATGTCTGACTCTGTATTGTATTCTCTCGCCCCTGTCTTTCCTGTCCTCTGTGACTTTACCGTGACCTTTACCTAATATCATCGCTGTACATTCGCGCCTCCTGGCCCTTCGGTGGTTAGAAGATGGATGGTCTCCTCTGATCACAGCAGGTTCCTGATGAGGCCCGGGGGCCACAGGCAGGGCCCGAGGGAGTAAAGGGTCTTGACACGCATGTTGGGAGGAAGGCAATAAGATGGGGAGCCCTGAGCACATGAGATGGCGGCTCAGGGAGCGAGTGGGCTGCCTGTCAGGGGGTCTGCCTGTAGCACCTCCAACAGTCAGTGAGGAGAGGGCTGGCCCCCGGGCCACCCAGCCCCAGGATTTCGGTTGCAGGACCTGTCAGGTGCTCAGTGCACTTAGACACCAGATCCCGCGAAAGGAGGGTGTGGGGAGGGGCGGCAGGGAGCTCTAAGAGTGGCGGTCAGCAAGAAGACCAGCAGGGCCTGTGCCCCCAACGAAACTGCGGCCCGTGCTCAGGGAGCATTGGGAGAGCCCACTTCGTGGTCCTGCCACAAGGAGTGACCTGCGCTGAACGACTCCAAACTGGGGGCAGGAAGGAGCGTGGTTGGACGGGGAAGGATGATTGATGCTGGGAGCTGGAGTCAGCCATGCCCCTTCATACAAACATGTGCACACGAGAATACACACAGAAGTATGCATGCACACACCCACATGCCCACCCCTACACATGAGCACACACACACACGCACACACATGCACACACATCTGGGGTAGGCCCCTTTGTCCCGAGCCCCTTGGCTGTCACTGGCCTGTCCCTCTGAGCACCCACCTCTCTGCGGGCTTTCATTGCCTTGTCCAGCCTCACCCATGTGGCCTCAACGCCGCTCCTGTGGACTTGACTCTGGGCCATGGAGCTGGGGGAGGCGAGTTCCAGGGCACCTGCCAGCTCCCTCAGGGCCTGCACCCTGGCAGCCCCACACTCTGCCCTTTCTCCCGGAAGACCTTGAACTTCTCTTCCAGCATCTGCCAAAGGTGGGGCTGGAGAGGGTCAATGTGGATGGAATTCAGGCAGCTCCTAAAACTCACGAAAGGGCCAGCTGGTCCCAACAGCTCCCACATCCCTCAGCCCTGGTTCTAGAACTCTGCAGGGCATCTCCTGCCCCCTCAGCCCACCCAGCATCTACCCTACCCTCCGTTCCTCCATCCACTTTCCCAGCACGACTCACTTCCACACCCTCCAGATCCTGCCCACACTGTCTCTGGAGATAGCCCGAGTTCAGGGAACCCAGGGCAGCCCCTGCTGTCTGCAGCCTGTGGAGGAGGCAAACCTGGGTCTGTGGATCAGGGAGCCTGGTCACAAAGCCCACTTAGTAGGGTCACTTTCCCAAGCCAAGGGCTCCCTGCACCTGCAGGGGTGTTCTGGGAAGAGTTGAGCTGGGCTGAGGATGCCCTGCACAGCCCCAGGCTGACCCAGGTCACAGTACAAGCTACTGCGTTTCCAGCCCAGATGGAGCTTAGGCGAGATAACGATTTGCCCATGATCCTAGCCCAGAGGCTGGCCCGGAGTCTCAGGGGCCCTGCATTTGCTGCATGCAAGAACCATGGAGGGGTGCAGCTTCTACCTTTGAAGGGTGTGCAGTCTCCTCCAAACACACAGCATGCCTGGGTGGCACACAACGTGGCTACCTGCGGAGTGCCGGGCTTTAGAATGACCCCACCTACTGACTCATGGGGATCCTCCAGAGGGTTTGCAAGCCAGTAAATCTTTCCAAGAGCAGGGAACCTCTTCTTTCTCCTGAGGAGCAGTTAGTGGGACTGAACCAGGCAACAGCCCAACACTTCCCAAGCAGGCCTCCTGGAGCATCGTTAGAGCAAGGGGTAAACTGCTAGTGATAATGGGCTCCTGGGAGGAGAGTTTGCAGAAAGGCCTGAAGCGCTGAGCAAGATCTCAGGACGGTGGCCCTCTGGGAGCTTAGGACAAGTTCTAAACCCAGCCAGGAAGCTGAAGGGCTGACCAGACAGAAGCTGAGGGGGAGGAATGAGCATGCTGGGATAACTGCTGACCCCCGCCTGGGGGCAGGGCTTCCTGGTTGGAGCTGTGGGAGCTGACTCAGGCCAGACCCCACCTGCTCTGAGACACTGAGGCCACCCTCAAAGTTCACAGCCAACTGTCTCACGTGCTCATCCATATCCAGGTGGGTGCCTGGGGGAGGGGGTGGCTTCTGCAAGTGCTGCCACCCCAGGCCCAGAGTCCCACCCTCAATGCCTGGGCCCTTGGCCACCATGCTGTCTCAGGAGAAAGCCACAAGCCTCCCAGATGCTGTGTCCCACTGGGTGGAGGCCCCCCTGAGGAGATATGGATCGCACCAATGAATCACACAATCTGCCTCTGACCCCTTGAGGTCTCATCACCACCCACTATCATCACCCCAGTGCCGCTTCCCACTCTGGACTAGAGTGCATAGGTATTAGCAAGAGATAAAACTCACAACACATGGAACTCAGGAACAGGAATGGGAATAGAGATACCAAATGACATATAACCGCACACCCCTCGCAGGGAGAGGAGCAACAGAAAGCTGAGGATAAAAGAGACAATGGTCGATGTGAGATATGAAAATAATAACAATCTATAATCTATCAAGGAACCACGAGTGGGGGAGGAGGAAAAAAAGGGGAGCTGATCCCAAGGGCTCAATAGAAAGTAAATGTCTAGAAAAGAATGATGGCAATATACGTATGACTACGTCAGATACAATTGGTGTATGGATTGTAACAAGAGTTGTAAGAGCCCCCAATAAGGACACACTGAGGATGACAAAATACACCACTGAAAACCTTATGCTAATCATTGATACACTGTCAGGTAGTGGAGGACTAGTAAAACTAGGCAGAACCTTGTCAGAGAGAGGACCAGATGACGAACACTTTTGGTCAGATTAAAGGGGAGGATCAGTGACAAAGAGCCAGGCCGTTTGCAGGATGCATGGCCACGGGAGCTGCAACGATGGGTTCAAACATCAGAAAGAAATGAGGGTGGCCCAGGACTGGCAAGCCTTTCCTTGTCCTGTACATTGGGGTTGCTTTGAAGCAGACCAACTGGACAGCACCTACCAACAAGACCAACCGAGGAAGAGGAAGCCACTATGGTCCCAGAAACAGACATCACTAGGACGTGTCAGGAGACTTTTATAAAGGTAACCAATGGCCTGGCCCTTCATCACAGAAAGCTGGGGAAGCACCATTGTCCTGGTTTACAAGACGTTCCCCAGATAAATTACTGTCCAGCTGCCCATAGGAAGGAGAAATACCTATAGACATGACGGAAGGGAGGTTCACTCCTCTATGGGAATGTGCTAATCTGTGCACTGAAATGTTGAAATCCACAGACACACGTGTATAAAAGAGAGTTGTAATTAAATGTTTTACCGTGGAAGACGGGTCACCACAGAGCTGTCTCTTTTGTGTTGAAACAAACTTTGCTGAATTTACCTGCCAGCAGTTGCATGTCCTCCCTTTCTTTTAAGGTCGATGGAGATGCACGAGTGTAAGGAGAACGGTGAATGGTGGCCGTTCATAACCCAGGATCATCAGAAACCACAGAGTAAATTTTAGGAACGTAGACGTAGGACAGCGGAGAAAACTTCACTCAGGGACTTCAGTGAACTCTCCTTACAATGCTGAGGCCTGACACGCCTAGTGCCTGGGGGCAACCGGGCTCCTGCCCTAGGTAGTTTTGTTGAGCATGGCTCACTCAGGTGGTGCCTTTTCTCTCCCAGCAATATTGCTCCGTGAAATTCTGCCCATGATGAAAACTATTTGCCATGGGTATGTCTTTTCACATCATTGGCCTCCTCTTCAAAGTACAAATGCTTTTCTAAACGGGTGCTGCCTCCCTGAGCTTTCCTTTGTCTTGGCTCAATTGATGCAGATTCCTGTGCTGAATAAGCCATGGACTAGCACAGGTGGGTGCTTGTCAGTATAGCCAGCACAAGCAGCAATTTCGTTTGTCAAGACCCACCTGGCTTGATCAAGATTCCTTATTCCCGTGAAAACGATTTTTTTCCAGATTCTAGAGGAGCACCAGTGTGCCTCTGGGAGCTAAACCCGGGCCTGCTGAACAGAGGCTCCGGAGTTTTCATTTTCTGACTGAAATTCAACAAGGAATTTCATGGATCTAAGGAAACCGTGAATTGTGGACGTACCAGATTCTCACATCTTCATTGTCTAATGGAAGCTTAAGTTTCCCAGTCTGATCCGGCTGCCACTTCATTTCTGGCAATGACCATTCAATTGTGGACGTTCAGCCTTCTTCGGAATTCTCTTATATCGGCATGTTCCCGCGCCACATTAAGACCACTCGGTGGAGGTTTATGTGACTCAGGACAACTCTTTATTTCAGGCGTCTAGAACAAAGGGAATTCACAGAAGTTGATGATCACTTATTAAAGTCCCGTTTCTCTATAAAGCCCAATGATGACACTTCTACATCTGAGGGCAAAGAGCTCGTGCAGCATGATATTCTCATTTCAGCCACGCCGCCTGCAGTTTCTTCCTTGCAGAAAAAGCTTTCCCAGTGTACTTCTTTAAAATGCTGCAAAATAGTGGGACCGAAGATTTTGGTTTAGGGTTAACTTTAAACGGGCATAGGTACAGGCATGTGGGCATGTTTAGAGACAGTGTTCGAGTTCAGGTTAGAGTTACGGCTGCGTGAGGATTCGGGTTATGGTAAGGTTGTGGATGAAATGTAGGGTGAGTGTGAGGTTTTAGGTAAGAGTGCTTAAGGATGAAAGAACCTATTGTCTCATTTAGGCCTATGGTAAACTTGACTGTTTAGGTATGGGTTAGGGTTAATATTTGTGTGAGGGTTAGAAAGTGTGCGAGGTTAAGAGTTGGGGTCAGGCTTGCGGCTTGTGTGTTACATCCGTTTTGGTTGTGGATAAGTTTAGCTCTCTGTCTAGTTTAAGGGATTGGATTACATTAACGGTGATATGGAGGCTTGGATTGAAGGTGATGGATAGAGTTAAGTTAGGTTCAGGCGAAGGGTGACGGTTAGGAGTAAGGTTAGTTGTAGGGGGAGCTGCATGTTCACATCAGATTTGGGGTTAGGATTAGGCTTAGCCTTAGGGTAGACATATGGTTAGGGTTAGGGCTTGGTTTAGGGTGAGCCTTAGGTTAGGGTTCAGTTTAAGTTTAGGAGTATACAGAATTAGACCTAGGCTTAGGGTTACACCTCTTTTTAGGTTTAGACCTAGGGCTAGGTTTTGACCTAGGTTAGGGTTAGGATTAGGGTTGGTTTTAGGATAGGATTTAGGTTTGAGGTTTCATTTAAGTGTTGGATTATTGGAAGTACATCTGCTCTCCCTGGTTTTCCTTCACGATCACAATGTTTCTGAGATTCATGGTTTAAGGAAAATCTTGCTTCTTGCCGGTTTCAAGGCAAAAAGGCGCCACCGGCAGTTTTTTTTCCCGTCAACCTTACGCTCGTTCTTTGAGAAACTTGGGTCTTTGGGAAAGCCGTGAGTCCAGCAAGATTTTTCAGTTCAAGTGTGCCCCAAGCAGTGGGTTCTAGCTCTGAGCAATACAGCCCCTGGAATTCCTGAGAATCTGGAACCTGCTATGAAGTTCAGCCTGCGTTTTATTCACACGGAAGAAGCTCCTTCGAGGTTCAATGATGGTTTTTGTTCTAGGTGTCTGCCACCTGGTCCGTTCAACACCTTGTATTCGCTTAGGTTGCGCACTTCTCTGTGGGCTTTGTTGTTTCCGAGCTAGATGGCCGCTTGTTTGCCTTCAATTGGCAACTTTTTTACATGACATCTTCAATTTATGATGAATAAGGACTTTTCTTTTCTTCTTTTTGGAAGTCATTTTCTTCTTTTTATTAATTCCTTTTTTCTGATCAATCTAGCTAGTATCATTTTTAATATGAGTGGTGAAAATGGATATGTATGTTTATCCTGATTCTGCGGTGGGGTGAACTTTTTTCTCTTTCTCTTACATGTGACATTTTCAAAGTTTTTTTTTACAAGAATGTATATTAGCATATTGAGTTTTACCTATTTCATGTTAGATTTGTAGTTGTTTTTTTTTAACATGAAAAGCTTTTTACTTTGTTTATTATTCATTCTGTGTCAATTTAGATAATTGACTTTTCCCCCATCACTAGGCATATTTGAGTGTTCATTTTCTTGTGTTAAATCAATTCTGGGATGAATTAGAATTAATCTTGATGCATGCTTATTTTAATATATTGTCTGACTCAGTTTCCTATTTTAAAAATAACTTTTTCATTCAGATCCATTATCAACACTCGTCTATAGTTTTCTTAAAATATCGTCATCTGACATGGGTATCAGGTTGTTTCTTGTCTCATAGAAAATGTTACTAAGTGCTCTCTAAAAACTATTGTTATGTTGGAACCCAATAAGTTGAACTTAAGCAACAAAACAGTAAAAAAGTGCTTATTAATCTTATGTGAATACTCTAGCTGCCAGAATTTTTAGTTTTCATCTATCTTACAGTTAGGCTGGAAGTTTCTCAAGAAATTTTATTTTGATTCAATTGATTATAGACCTTCTAAGCATCCTGCAATCCAGTGAGTAATTATTGTCAGTCTCTTGCTCTGCTGGATCCTCTGAACTTCCAGCTGAACCCTCAGTGTACAGGACTGCATGATTTACAGTTTCCTAGACAGACAAATAGCTGCTCACCACTTAGTGAGTGTGTTGTTTTAGACTAGAGCCCATGTTCCTGAAAGTACTCTGCCACCTGGCATGCTGTGAGGCCCTTAGAGAACTGCCTTCAGCTCACCAAAAGAATGGGCTAATGAGGGGTGGAAATGCCTCAGTGATTTTGTTGTCACCTTGTTTGTTCCAACTTTTTTTAACTGAAGAAACCTCTTCCCTTTTTTTCATGAGAGAAATAATATCTTTTGTAAACATAACACACTAATGTCTTTGTGTTTGCGCTGGGTGTATATTTGTGGTTTCTGAGACTGTTGTCATATCAGCTGTCATTGAGTCAGTGCCATCTCACTGGGACCCATTGCACAACAGAACAAAACATTGCACTCTCCTGTGCCATCCTCATAATTGAGGATGAACGCATGTTTTTAAAAAATTTATTTATTTTAACTCATTTTATCAGGGGCTTGTACAGCTTGTATTACAATCCATGCATATATCAATTGTGTTACACACATTTGTACAGGTTGCTATCATCATTTTCAAAACATTTTCTTTCTACTTGAGCGCTGTATCAGCTCATTTTATTCTTCCCTCATGAAGCCCTGATAAATTATAATTTTTATTGCTTTTTCGTGTCTTATACTGTCTGATGTCTCCCTTCACCCACTTTTCTGTTGTCCATCCCCCTGAGAAGGGGTTATATGTAGATCATTGTGTTCATTTCCCCTTTCACCCCTCACCTACCCCTTACTCTCCTGGTATTGCCACTCTGATTATTGGTCCTGATGGGTTTATCTGCCCTTGATTCCCTGTGTTTCTAGCTCTTTTCGGTACCCATGTGCATTCTCTGGTCTAGCCAGTTTCGTACAGTAGATTTGGGGTCATGATTGTGGGGTGGGGGAGCACTAAACAACTAGAGAAAAGTTGTATGTTTCATAGGTGTTATACTGAACCCTAACTGGCTCATCCTTGTGACCCATTCTGATAGGTTAGTTTATTGTGCCAACCTGGCTCATAGGAACATGGTATAAATAATGTTGCAGTTTGATTGGAGGGCAAAGAGATAAATGGCTAGGCAAACCGTGCCCCTCTCTCTCTTGCACTCTTCTCATCAGATCAGGGTGCGCCTGCTAGTTCTCTGCCACAACTTGTGAGCTACACTAAGTGTTGGCCTAACAACCTGTGGATCATGTCGCTAGAGCTTGAGGTTCCTTTGAGAAGTGCTTCATCATGTTGCTGATGTATGCATCACTTGAGCTTGGGACTGTTGGATCCTATCTTCTTGCTCTTTGTTGATGATCTGCCCTTTGTTTGCTGCCTGTGTCCAGACTGCCTGCATTGCCGTACATAAGACTCACCTGTCTGCTTCCTTGACCTTGGACCCAGTGGCCCTCATGAGTTGAAGGACTTCCAGTATATTAAATGTTTCACGGAAGTGAGTTGAACTGAGCACTCTGGACAGCTGTGTGAACAAATTAGCTGCTATATTCTTTTGTGCTTTATATGTCTATCCATTATATAGAATATATAATAATATATAATGATTATATATAATGGTTTTATATATAATGATTATATATTGTATATGTAATAGATGTATGTATGCACATATCTATATATATTCACAAGTGTCCTGGTTTTGTTTCTGTGTAACACACCCTTCTGTAAGGGGGTGTCCAATTGCCTACAGATGGACTTTGGGTCTCACTCCACACTACCCCTCTTTCAAATTGATAGGATTTTTTGTTCTGTGTCTCTGATGCCAGATACCTGATCCTATTGACACCTCATGATCACACAGGCTTGTGTGCTTCTTCCATGTGGACTTTGTAGCTTCTCAGTTTGATGGCCTTTAGGACCCCAGAAGCTATATCTTTTGATAGCCAGGCAGCATCAACTTTCTTCACCATATTTGCTTCTGCACCATTTTGTCTTAATCGATTGTGTCAGGAAGCTGAGCATCATGGAATGCCAGGTTATTAGAACAAAGTCTTCTTTCATTGAGAGAGTAATGGGGTAGAGGTCCAATGTCTATCTGCTACTTTTATACTTAAAATTTAAATATATTTACATAGATACGTTACCCTTTTGTCATATATATGTGTACATATGTAAATGACTGTATTTAGAACTCTATAAATGCCCTTTGTCTCCTACTTCTTTCCTCTATTTCCTTTTACTTTCCTCTTGTCCCACTATCATGTTTGGCCTTCATCAGTTTTCAGTAATTCCTCTCATTACATTGCCCTTGATCACGCCCTACCAGGCATCCTACACTCTCCTCAACGTCGATTTTAGATCACTTGTGCCCTTGACCCCAGGCTTACAGCCACTTCCTTTCCCCCACTTCCCTGTTTCCTTTATCCCCCCACCCCACCCCAGAACCATCAGCCCCATTGTTGTCTCCTCTGGTGTGTTTATCCTGCCAATCTTATCTAGATAGACATGCGGAGACAATAATAAGCACAGAAACAAGACAGAGCAAAATAACAACAACAACAAAAAAGGAAGCAACCACCGGGAAAAAAGAGAAACGACTTAAGAATCATTCCAGGTTTGTTCGTTGATCATTAGGAGTATTTTACTGTTGGTTGAGTCTGATGTGGTACCATGCCTTGGCCACTCAGTCTGTTGTTTTGTATTTCCCGGGCACTTCATTGCTTTGCTCCTCTTGCTGCTCTGTTGCATGCCCTTAGAGTTTTGCCCCAGTGTGGTGAAGTCAGATCGAGCACATTTCCCACAGTGTGCCACAGTGTTGTCCCTCATAGCGCTGTGGGTCATTAAGGGATGCCGTGTCTTGTGATTGGGATGGCCCTATGGTCCTCTCTGTGCATTAGGCAATTTGAGCAGGAATATCATTCTTCGGGTTTGGTGAACCATTTGTCGCAGTCACTTTGTTAATCCATTTGGTAGTGGGATTCATGTTTTTCACTGCCCGTCATCTTTACCAAACAAAATATCCTTTTCGAGGAATGATCTTTTCTGATATATGTCCAAAGTATATAATATGAACTCTCACCATCCTTGCCTCTAAGTAGCACTCTGACATTACATCTTCCAAAACAGACTTGTTTGTCCTTTGCATGTCCATGGTATGTGGGACATTCTTGTCCAGAACTACAATTCTAATATATTCATTCTTCTTCAGCCTTCCTTTGTTCATCTTTCAAATGCACAAGAGTCAATTGACAATAGCCTGCTTTGGTCAGGTGAAACCAGTCCTCCAGGTAATATCTTTTCCTTTCAATACTCTAAAGAGGCATTGTTCAGCAGATTTATCTAATGCAATGATTGATCTCTTGACTGTTATACTTTCAGTATTCAGGATATTTGTTTGTTTGGTCTTTTTTCTATACACCAACCAATTTTTTTCTGGAAGGAGTTAAAATTTACTCAAGCTTTAGATTAAGAATTTTGATCAAGGAGGGGCTGTCGGAGCCAGCTCAGGAGTCAAACCGTCCTGAAAGAGGGGGAATGATTATTAGGGTAAAAAGAAGAGATTAAAAGTATTGGGAGGGCAACAGTGAATACTGAAGCTTCGGGTTTGTTTTACATACTCCTTTTATCCATGCAGAAACAACCCAGGGTTTATTATCTCATTGTTAAGCAAGCACATTTGCTACACATAGCAATTTTGTCTTCTGCCAAGGCAGACATCCCTGAGAAAATTAAACAACCTATCTTCCCAGACTTTGCATACTTTCTTGTTCTTTTTTTGTTGTTGTTGTTCTTGTTCTTAACAGTATGTTCAAAACGTAAAGTCACAGAAGAAATCAGCAAACACTGATACATAGTTCATGAGACTTATCAGCTGTTTCAAAGCTGAGTCTTAATGGCCTTCAACAGCCCCCGCTTTTTTATTTACTGAAGACGTCTTTACTCAAAACGTCAGCAGATCACTGTGTCTGTCTTAGGTTGTGAAGTCCTGAAATCGCCCTTACCCGTCATCAGTCACTGTCTGCAGGAGACTATGACCTGTCTTAGGTTGGAATACTCAGACTCGATTTTACCCGTCTGACTAACCAAACTCTGCCTTATACTCCTGTTTGGGGAGGGAGTGAAGTATGCAGGTGTACTTCCTGTAATTTTGTTCCTAAAGCCAATAATTCAACCATAACCTTGTGCAGTATCATAGGGAGTATGCATAAGATAAACAATACACACACTCCCACTGTGACTAGAGAAAAAGCATGTGAGGTAGGCCTCTGAGATTTCCTAACGAAAGGAAAGAATCTTGAAAATGCTGGAGCCAATCCTCAGCAACCTTGTCGACATCAAAATAAAGAGACTTAGCATCTTTTATGGCTAATATTTCTTGATGGAGTTGTAATCAATCTAAAGACTCATTAGCATTGTGCCAAGTACCTTGAAGATGATTCTACACTTTAATCCAGCTATACTGACTGTTAGTGTACTATTTAGGTGTAACACAGATCCATGTATGTACAGCATGGCACTGTAGACTAGACCTGGCCTTAAGCCCCTGCACCTCGTCTCCTAAATACATGACCATGTCATAAAGAGCATTTACTTTTTGTTCTAACTTCCTGTCCATATCTTCTTGAGTACCCAAAACATTAGTCACATCTTTGGATAATTCATTTCCACAGTGGGCAGTTTGTAAGATTTGTGAAAGTACAATTGCTGCAGTAGTAGCAGTAGCAACTAAACTTAATATAGCTAAAATACTTGCTATAAGCAAACCTACAAAACACTTAAATCTGGTTGATGCTTTTTCAGTCTCTTCTAATACCTGTAACCCTCTTTCTGAATACCAACGCCCAGTAATATTCACTGGCAGCATAACAAAAGAAGGTTGATATAAAATGGCGATGACAATACCTTCAGGGGACCAGGTAATACAATTAGACAAATTGCAGTTATTACAAGACCTGTTAAACTTAGAATCATCATGATCTATAGTAATATTCCCTGCCAAAAGTACATAAGGCGATGGTACGCAGGCAGTAACATTTCCCTGTGGTCTGGAGGTAGGGCCCATAAGCTTCATGTCCCCCTAAGCAGCCCCTATTTTCCACCACTGAGTTTGTGGAAAATCCAAGTCTGACCACCAAAGTCCTGCAGACAGCCCCTTTTCCCATTTGGCATTGTTTTTTTTTTTTTTTTTTTTTTGAGTATTGTCCTGGTTGACAGACCAATCGATGATATATCTCTCTTTTGTGACGTTATACCTGATGGGCTTGTCTGTGAGACATGATCTCCACAATATGGTTTTATTATTCTTTTGAATCTCTAGTCTACATGAGGAAAAAGACTGTGGAGTGGGTGGAATAACATTTCCTTCACTTTGTACAGGGAGGGCGTGAGTCATTAACCCACATCTTGATTTCCAGACCTTCCCAGACAGCAGGAAGTAAGAGTGGTGGATCAGAAACTTAAGCCTAGTACTTCTCACTGAGCCATGTCCCCAGAAGCACTCTGAGGCAAATTACCATCTGCATGGTTTGCAAACTGCACCAACCATTCAGGCAGCCCCCATGCTCCATCAGCATCCTGTGTAAAAACCCAAACATGCCCTCCTCCCCATATTAATAGCGGGTTGGGGCCATTCCTCCAGGCAAAACAAGCCAATGATATCTCTTCATAGGCTCTTTGAAGTTGGTGGAAGGGACACTAAAGGCAAATCTTTTACAATATTTTGGATCCAAGGGTGTGGTATAAAAACAATCTTTTAAATCTAAAATGATCTTATATGTATTGGCTGGAATAGCAGAGGGGGAAGGGAGCCCAGCCTGCAGGGCTCCCATAAGTTCCATAGTATCATTAACCCTCCTTTACTGTTTTTCCTTACAAAGCAGCTGCTATCGCAAGCCCCTGAGTAAAGAAAGGGTCAATGTCTGAGCATAGTCTGATATAATCGGACAGGTTGCCCTTTTTTCCAAAAGGTCTCAGCGCTGCCTGGCAGGCAGTATTTGCATTTTCAAAAGCCAATTGTTTCCATTCTGCGGCGGGAAGCACCTCGAAGGAAAGTGTATCTAATAAAGATTGAGTAAAAGAGGCAGTTGGGCCATATTGGGCACAAGCAACCTTGAGTTCTTTTAGCTGTTTGAAAGGAATAGGAGTAAGCCCTCTCCAATAGTTTGTGTTGTTTTTCATCAGTTAACCTTATTTAGAGAGCTTGAACCCCATTCTCTGGGCAAAGATGATGGAAGATAAGTCATCCTTTTCCTTGATCCATCTCATTTACCTTTAAACTTCTGCATTCACGTTGGCTCTTGGCATCACCCATGTACCTACAACTAGACATCCTTTGAGTGTAGCGTGCATTCTTTTACAAAGGCTTTATCATTGCCATCCATAAACACAAGAGCTTCAGAGAGGAGAAAATAAACATCCCTCTGGGCCTGTTTCCTAGTTAAGGATGTCTCTGCATTGACTAGTTCACCTCTAGGATTTGCTGTTCATGTCCTTCTGTTTCTTATTGTCCACTTTAAAAAGAAGTTTCACTGATTAGCGTACTCTGCTGTGCATATTACTATGGGCCTCTAATGGATTCCCCCAAGCTTAGTAATTTCTTAACACTCAATAAAGTATTTTATTCAAGGAGATGTGAGCTCATAAAGTTTGAAGAGCTCACATGGGTTGGACTGAACACACGCAAGCAGGAAACTCACATAATGACATTTGTGTTTTAACAGTCATATTAACATACACATGCCTACTATGAACAAATCAGCACATATACTAGAACTAACAAATCTTCATACAATACCCTCAGATTAATAAATATACATGCATTTACTTAAGAAAAAACCCACAAAGACACACTAAAATATACTAGAATTATAATAATAGAATCAATGCAGAACAGACTACAAGTTCTGTCACATAGTATAACATATTAAGGCACAGAGTAGTTCATGTGTACTAGCACATACAAAAAAACAGACAAAGTGCATACAAGAATATACACACTGAGCTACAAGAATGTGGAGGTGTGTGGCAGAGACATTTTCTCTGCAGGTAGAGGAAATAGGTACCTAATTTAACTAATCCTTCTTAGGCTCCTCTACATTTCTCCCCTGAGGGTCCCTGTTATCTGTGGGCTTGAGTGACCCCTGAGCCCCGCCCTCTCCCTGTATGGGTGTATGTGTCTGGGTTCCCATAGCCTTTCCCTCTGTGTGTGCCTGACTCAGAAATATGTGATCATAACTACAGCAGTCACAGTACTGATTGACAGAAAATCAGTCCCTGGGCATGTCTCTAGAGAAGGATATTCTGACAGAACTTGAAGGGAACCTGTGGGTGCCCTGTACAGAATAGGACGCTTATAGCCCATGCACAAGGGGACATAGAGCAGGAAGGGAGGTGAGGTCTGGGGAGGCATGTTGAGACTAAGCATAAAATGTGTCTTATCTCCCTTTTCCTACTCTTGTATCAATATTCACAACTGCTAAATTAAACAGCCTTTGGAGAAAAAACCTGACTCTCAAATTAGCCTGTGGTGGACAAGGACAGACAGGAGCTGTGAATGAATAAAATGAATGAACTCAGAGAAGAAAGTCTCCGTTTGGATGAATGGAGAGAGGTGACTTGATCTAGGATTGGGCTACTGGTGGTAAGTTCATGTAGTATGTTGTCTGGAAATATATATATATATATATATATATATATATATATATATATATATATATATATATATATATATATATATATATATACACACACACACACACATACAAAGATAATAAAGTTAGATCCTTTGCACAGCAGGGACTGTTATCCCGAGGAAGGAGGGAATACAGGAGGGTTATTGAAAGCAAGGGATAAAGTTTTTGATGAAGCCGATGATTTGAACAGAATTTGTCCTAGATGCACGAATTACCAATTACATGGGAAATTTGAGACAATTCAAGGGAAAAACGAAACAAGCTAAGTTTGAAATCATCCTATCATCAGAGGGAGATTGGGTGAGTGTTTCAGAAAGACGGGAGGAGATGCACTGATTCCCTGAGGGATGCTGAGAAGGAGAAGAATCCCCAGACACAACAGGAAGCCAGTAGTGAAGCTCCATTTGGACCTGCTCCTGGGTCTGAGTCCTGTGCTCTGCAGATCCTGAGGGATTCCTGCAGCCTAACCTCTTCCACTAGGGTACATTCATGTCTGGGTTAACTCTGACTTCTCCTCACTGTGTGCGTTGGTCTGGGTAGACTAGAGAAACCAATCCATAGACACACGTATATTGTGTATAAGAGATTTAATATAAAGGGCAATTGTACATTTAGAAAGCATCTTAACCCCAGTTAGGTCCAAGCCCATAAGTCCATTATTAGCCCATGTGTCGGATACCAATGTATAAATTCCTCTTCATACTTATGAAATATATGCAATGATCCAGAATGCAAGATGATCACAGGCCAGTGGGCAGAAAGTCTTTGGATCCAGTGGCATTGTAAGCTTTTCAGCGGAGACGGGTCTCTACATGGCTTCTCCAGAACCCAGGGCTGCATGGGGTAGGTCCATGTGGCTTCTATTCAGGGATGTCTCACAGAGAGTCACTCTTGTCAGTAGGGTGTCTCCCAGGGATTAGAGAGTCTCTCTTCCACCTCCAAGATGGAATACGGGATTTCCCAGAATTCTCAGAAGGCCATGCCCACGCAGAGGCTTCATTGGCTATGATCCAATTGACAGACTCCAACCCTTCCCTCTTTATCCTCTGAAGTCCCAAATTCACACCAGATTATGTAACTACCATACTGTGCATCTTTTGCACAGAAATACAAAACTGTGTCCTTGAAGTTCAGGTTGTCCATTTGAAGTTATAGTATGTCCTTACCATTGTCTTTGGAGATGGTAAATTGGCCCTTCGGAGAGTCCTACCAACACTATTCATGTATGAAACCCACTGCCGCCCCTTCTCTGGGGCTAGGCAGATCCAGTGTATATTATAAATACAGGCAATGAATGCAGAGACTGTACGGGAGAATATCAGAGAAGCCTCCGACTGCCTCAAGTCTCCCTCAGATGCCATAGCTCCACCTCACACTGGACACCTGCAAACACACAGACATCCTGATCCTGAAAATCATATTTACTGCCTCTCACTCATGCCCCCTCATGCACACTTTCTCTGCATCAAAGCATCTTTTGAAATTCCAAAAAGGAAAATTGAGCTCAATAGAGATTCCACTGTGACTTGATTTGTTCAGTCTTGAATGGGGGTACCTTGGAATTCCAGAGGTGGAGCAACTGTCCAAGAGCTTCAGAGTTGGGACTTGGATGGTTTTCCTCAGCAGGGGAGGGGTCTATTTGCATACCTTCTGCCTATATAGTCATAAGTAATGTTGAATGACTTCTAAGAGAGTCACTCCAAGAGTAGATAAGAATGTTCTAGATATCTTGGAAAGCCCTGCGTGTGGGGTTCATTATGCAGTGTGCTGCTAAATGCAAGGTCAGTCATTCTAAATCTCCAATGGCTCTGCAGGGGGAAGAATTCTCTACACACCCATGAAGATTTATAGACTCAGAAGCCTACAAGGGCAGCCCTATTCTATAGGGTTGTTAAGAGAAAGAATTGACTTAATGGAAATGTCAACCTACAGTTAGAGACAGTGTCTTGAAATGTGCCCTCCTCCTCTCCACCCCCTAAGTGTGGTGCTTATTCATTTCTTGATGCAGTTAAATAAATATTCCCCTAGAAATATATATTTAATCTGACACAAGCTTCCCTTGTCTAATTCTCTTTTAAATTATCTTTTGGAAAAGAAAATTCATATGCTAAAAGTAAAACCCTCCCCAGCCCCTTCTAGACCTTCCCTTAATTGTCCCCTTGAGCTGAATATGACAGCGGCTCCTGAGTCTCGCTCCTTCCCTGCAGGTTTGTCTTGCCTTGAATCAAGCTTGCCTTCCCTTCACAAATCTTTTGCACACCAAGAATTTTAAGGTACTGAGTTAAACTTAGAAGTTCTGTAGATGCTGAAGGTCTCTACATACCCAGAGAAGCCAATGCTGTCTGTGAATTTGCATAACACATCGGGACGTTTCCAGGGCATCTTCCAAAAACTAGAGGAAGTCTCCCATGCTTGAGGAGTTGATTGTGCTCTCCAAATCTAGGTATTATGCTTTACAATACTAATGCTTTCTTTTTTATTAAATACTTTTATTGGGGGCTCTTAGGGCTCTTATCACAATTCATGCATTCATCCATTGTCAAGCACATTTGTACATATGCTGCCATCATCATTTTCAAAGCGTTTGCTTTGTACTGGAGCCCTTGATATCAGTTCCTAATTTTCCCCTCCCTCTCCCACTCTCCCTCTTTCATGAACCTTGATAAATTATAAATTATGATTTTCATATTTTGCATTGTCTGCTGTCTCACTTCACCTACTTTTCTGCTGTTTGTCCCACTGGGAGGGAGTTCTATGTCAATCCTTGTGATTGATTTCCTCTTTCTACTCCCACCTTCCCATTACTCTCTTGATATCTCTATTCTCATTGTTGGTTCTGAGCGGTTTATCTGTCCTGGATTCCCTGTGTTGCGAGATCTTATCTGTAGCAGTGTAAATATTCTGGTCTACTAAGATTTATAAGGTAGGATTGAGGCCATGATAGTGGGGGGAGAAGCATTAAAGAACTAGAGGAAAGTTGTTTGTTTCATCGGTGCTGTAGTGCACCCTGACTGGCTCTTCTCTTTCTTGTGACCTTTCTGTAAGGGGATGTCCAATTGTCTATAGATGGGCTTTGGGTCTCCACTGCACACTCTTCTTCATTCACAAAGATATTATTTTGTTCTGGGTCTTTGATGTCTGATACATGATCACGTGTACACCTCATGATCATACAGGCTGGTGTGCAAAGAATGTACAGACGTGCTTTATACAATTGATGTATGTATATTTATGGATTGTGATAAGAGTTTTATGAGCCCCTAATAAAATGTAAAAAAAATAATTTGACAAATCCTGGTTAAAGGATATGTTTTTCTCAAGAGAATAATTACCTATTAAAATAATAAATATTGACAAAAATAATATACAACTGTCAATTATTTCAGAAATGGTAAAATCAGGTTTGGTTTGGTTTTCTCTTCACAGGAGATACTTGGGCTGGGATTCACACACATACAATTTCAACCTAAAGTAATTTGGAAAAAATAATTAGGATGGAGAGAAACTGATTGTGTTGAGTGAAGCACATGGAGGTCAGAATTTAACGGCATAGAGAGACTACCAGTCCTTCTGGGATTGATTTCAACTTGTCCCAAGTGTGATTTCTTTCTCCCCTGTCTTCTGAGGAAGAATATGGGCTTTTAATTTTTAGGATCTGCCCTCCAGGAAAATAAGAGGCATGCGAACCTAGTTGCTGAAGGTTCCTTGAAGTGCTCTTCCACATGGGTGAATTGGAAAACTCCAGACACAAGAGCAAAGAAACACTTGGCACCCCCTGCACCTGCTCCTGTGGCAAAGATTGTGTCCCATGTACCCTGAGCTCCCTCTGCTGCCCAATTAGGGTTGTGATGCTTGAGATGTTTGACCATTAAGCCTTCATTGTGTCTCCTAGTACGTTTCCTACATTTTACATGTCAGTGTCCTCAGGTTTCAGATTGTTAAAACACATGCAGCTGGTTGAGCTATAGTGGTTGCAATGCATCAATATGTGAAAACTGAGTTGTTGCTAAGACTCATCACAAGGCTTCTGTGCCACCTAACACAGGTCGTGTTTCCCAGAGCCTTTTAGATCTAGAAACATTGATATTTTCAGACCTGGAAGCTAGACATAGCACTTTGAGACATAGCACATAGCTTTCCCAACTCATGACTGGTCTGTAGCAGCTCTACCTGCACGATCACACCTAGGAATATGGGGGGAAATATAATTTAAAACCATTCTAAGATGAAAAGAACTGCTTTTGACATGAAGGTGCTTACAGGGTAGGACATTCATGTCACCAAGAAGAATCCAGAAGGGTGTCACCTCCGCAGGCATCTCTGATTAACATGGTAAGGATGAAGGCCTAAGATACCTGACTTTCATGTGTGACTTGGAGCTCTGTTACCATATTTTACTGTAGGCGATCCACGTGTGCTGTGCTTGTGGAAGCAGAAAGAGGATGGCTCTGAGTAGTTTAGGGTTAGGGTTAGGGCTAGGGTTAGGGGGGTTAGGGTTAGGGTTAGGGTTGGGGGTTAGGGTTAGGGTTAGGGGGTTAGGGGGGTTAGGGTTATGGTTAGGGTTAGGGGGGTTAGGTTTAGGGTTAGGAGTGTTGGGGTTAGGGGGTTAGGGTTAGGGTTAGGGTTAGGGTCGGGGGGGTTAGGGTTAGG
>NW_027458171.1:92500-113713 GCF_050624435.1 Tenrec ecaudatus | reverse complement strand
GATTAGAGTTAGGGTTAGGTTTAGGGGTTAGGGGCAAGGGTTAGGGTAGGGCTAGGTTTAGGGTTAGAGTTAAGGTTAGGGTTAGCGTTAGGCTTAGGTTAGGGTTAGGGTTAGTGTTAGGGGAAAGGGTTAGCGTTAGTGTTAGGGTTAAGGGTTAGGGTTAGTGTTAGTATTAGGGGATAGGATTAGGGTTAGGGTTTGTTTAAGATTAGGTTTAGGTTATGTTTAGGGTTAGAGTTAGGTTTAGGTTTAGCGTTAGGGTTAGGGTTATGGTTAGGGTTAGGGTTAGTGTTAGTGTTAGGGGATAGTGTCAGGGTTAGTGTTAGGGTGTAGGGTTAGGGTTAGGGTTAGGTTTAGGGTTAGGGTAAAGTTTAGTATTAGGGTTAGGGTTAGGATTAGTGTTAGCGTTAGGGGTTAGGATTATAGTTAGGTTCAGTTTTAGGGTTAGGGTTAGGGTTCTGGGTTAGAAGTTAGGTTTAAGCTTAGTGTTAGGATTAGGATAGGGTTACGGTTAGGGGTTAGAGGTTAGAGTTAGGGAAAGGTTAGGGTTTGTTTTAGGGATAGCATTAGTGTTAATGTTAAGGTTAAATTTAGGGATTAGGGTTAGGGTTAGGGGTTAGAGGTAAGGGGTTAGGAGTTAGGGGTTAGGGGTTAGGGTAAGGGTTAGGGTTAGGGTTTGTGTTGGGGGTTAGGGGTTAGGGTTAGGGTTAGGGTTAGTTTTAGGGTTAGGGTTAGGGTTAGGTTTAGGATTACGGTTAGCTGTTAGGGTTAGGTTTAGGGTTAGGGTTAGTGTTAGGGGTTAGGGGTTAGGAGTTAGGGTTAGGGTTAAGGTTAAAGTTAGGGTTAGGGTTAAGTGGTTAGGGGTTAGGTTTAGTGTGAGGGTTAGAGTTAGGGCTTAGGGTTAGGTATAGGAGTTAGGGGTTAGGATTAAGGTTAGGATTAGTTTTAGGGGTTAGGTTAGGGTTAGGGTTAAGGATTAGGTGTTAGGTGTTAGGATTAGGGTTAGGGTTAGTGTTAGGGTTTGGGTTAGGAGTTAGGGTTAGGGTTTGGGTTAGGGTTAGTGTTAGGGTTAGGTTTAGGGGGAGGGTTTAGAGTTAGGGTTAGTGTTATTTTTAGGATTACGGTTAGCGGTTAGGGTTAGGTTTATGTTTAGGTTTAGCGTTAGGGGTTAGGGGTTAGGAGTTAGGGTTAGGGTTACGGTTAGGGTTAGGGTTAAGGGTTAGGGGTTAGGTTTAGGGTGAGGGTTAGGGTTAGGTGTTAGGGGTTAGGGTTAAGGGGTTAGGGGTTAAGGGTTAGGGTTAAGTTTAGGGTTAGTGTTAGGGTTAGTTTTAGTTTTAGGTTAGGTTTAGGGTTAGTGTTAGGGTTAGGGATTTGGGTTACAGTTAGGTTTATTTTTAGGTTTACGGTTAGGGTTAGGGGTTAGCAGTTAGTTTGAGGCTTATTGTTAGGTTTACTGTAGGGTTAGGGTTAGGGTTTTGGGGTTAGAATTAAGTTAGGGATAGGGTTCGGGCTAGGTTTAGGGTTAGGGTTATGGATTAGGGTTAGAGTTAGGGTTAGTGTTAGGTTTAGGATTAGGGTTATGGGTTTTGGGTTAGGGGTTAGGGTTAGGATTAGGGTTAGGGGTTAGGGGTAGGGTTAGGTTTAGGGTTAGGTTTAGGGGTTAGGGTAGGGTTAGGGTTAGTGTTAGGGTTAGGGGTAAGAGTTAGGGTTAGTGTTAGGGGATAGAGTTAGGTTAGGGTTAGTTTTAGGGTTAGAGTCAATTTTAGGGTGAGCGTTAGGGTTAGGGTTAGGGTTAGCGTTAGTGTTAGGGGATAGGGTTATGGTTAGTGTTAGTGTTCATGGTTGGGTTAGGGTTAGGGTTAGAAATAGGTTTTAGTGTTAGGGTAAGTGTTAGGATTAGGGTTAGGGTTTAGGGTTAGGCTTAGTCTTAGGATTAGGGTTAGGGTTAGGAGTTACATGTTAGGTGTTAAGGGTTAGGGTTAGCTTTAGGGTTATAGTTAGGTTTAGGTTTAGCGTTAGGGTTAGGGTTAGAGTTAGGGGATAGGATTAGGGTTAGTGTTAGCGTTAGGGCTAAGGGTTAGGGTCAGTATTAGGGGATAGGGTTAGGGTTAGTGTTAGGGTTTGGGTTAGGGTTAGGGTTATGGTTTGAGTATAGGGTTAGAGTTAGGGTTAGGTTTAGGATTAGGCTTAGGTTTACGGTTATGGTTCGGGATTAGTATTAGGGTTAGGGTTAGGGTTTAGATTGTTGGGGTTAGGGCTTAGGGTTAGGGATAGGGTTGGTTTTAGCGTTAGGGTTACGGTTAAGAATAGGGTTAGGCTTAGGGTTAGAATTAGGTTTAGGGTTAGCATTAGGGTTAGGGTTAGGGTTAGTGTTAAGTGATAGGGTTAGGGTAACTGTTAGGGTTAGTCGTTACGGTTAGGTTTAGGGTTAGGGTTAGGGGTTAGGGGTTAGGGTTTAGAGTTAGTGTTAGGTTTATAGTTAGGGTTAGGATTTAGGGTTAGGGTTAGGGGTTAGGATTATGGTTAGGGTTAGGGTTAGGGGTAAGGGGATAGGTTTAGGGTTAGGTTTAGCGGTTCGGGTAGGGTTAGGGTTAGTGTTATGGTTAGGGGTAAGAGTTAGGGTTAGTGTTAGGGGATAGAGTTAGGTTAGGGTTAGGTTTAGGGTTAGAGTTAGTTTTAGGGTTAGCGTTAGGGTTAGGGTTAGTGTTAGGGGATAGGGTTACGGTTAGTGTTAGCGTTCGTGTTTGGGTTAGGGTTAGGGTTAGAATTAGGTTTTAGTGTTAGGGTAAGTGTTAAGATTAGGGTTAGGGGTTAGGGTTAGGGTTAGGTTTAGGTTTAGGATTAGGGTTAGGGTTAGGAGTTACAAGTTAGGTGTTAAGGATTAGGGTGGTTAGAGTTAGGTTTATGGTTAGTGTTAGGGTTAGGATTAGGGTTAGGGTTAGTGTTAGGGGATAGGGTTACGGTTAGTGTTAGGGTTCGTGTTTGGGTTAGGGTTAGGGTTAGAATTAGATTTTAGTGTTAGGGTAAGGGTTAGGATTAGGGTTAGGGGTTAGGGTTAGGTTTAGGCTTAGGCTTAGGATTAGGGTTAGGGTTAGGGTTAGGAGTTACATGTTAGGTGATAAGGGTTAGGGTTAGGTTTAGGGTTAGAGTTAGGTTTAGGGTTAGCGTTAGGGTTAGGATTAGGGTTAGGGTTAGTGTTAGGGGATAGGATTAGGGTTAGTGTTAGCGTTAGGGGTTAGGGTTAGGGTTTGGGTTAGTATTAGGGGATAGGGGTATGGTTAGCGTTAGGGTTAGGATTAGGGTTAGGGTTAGTGTTAGGGGATAGGTTTACGGTTAGTGTTAGGGTTCGTGTTTGTGTTAGGGTTAAGGTTAGAATTAGGTTTTAGTGTTAGGGTAAGAGTTAGGATTAGGGTTAGGTTTAGGTTTAGGTTTAGGATTAGGGTTAGGGTTAGGAGTTACATGTTAGGTGATAAGGGTTAGGGTTAGGTCTAGGGTTAGAGTTAGGTTTAGGGTTAGCGTTAGGGTTAGGATTAGGGTTAGGGTTAGTGTTAGGGGATAGGATTAGGGTTAGTGTTAGCCTTAGGGGTTAGGGTTAGGGTTTGGGTTAGTATTAGGGGATAGGGGTATGGTTAACGTTAGGGTTAGGGTTCGGGTTAGGGTTTGAGCATAGGGTTAGAGTTAGGGTTAGGTTTAGGATTAGTCTTAGGGGTTAGGGTTAGATTTACGGTTAGGGTTACGATTAGGATTAGGGTTAGGAGTTAGGGTTATGGTTAGGGTTAAGGGGTTAGGAGTTATGGTTAGGGTTAGGGTTTGGATTAGGGTAAGGTTTAGGGTTAGATGTTAGGTGTTAGGGTTAGGGTTAGGGATTAGGGTTAGGGTTAGAGTTAGGGGTTTGGGGTTTAGGGTTAGTTTTAGGGGTTAGTGTAGGTTTAGGGATTCGGTTAGGGTGAGGGTTAGGGATTAGGTGTTAGGGGTTAGGGTTAGGAATAATGTTAGGGTTAGGGTTAGGGGTTAGATGTTAGGGGTTAGTGGTTAGGGTTTGGGTTAGGGTTAGTTTTTGGGTTAGGGTTACGGTTAGGGATAGAGTTAGGCTTAGGGTTAGAGATAGGTTTAGGGTTAGCGTTAGGGTTAGGGTTAGGGATAGTGTTAGGGCATAGGGTTAGGGTAACTGTTAGGGTTAGTGGTTAGTGTTAGGGTTAGTGTTAGGGGATTATTTTACAGTTAGTGTTAAGTTTAGGGTTAGGTGTAGGGTTATGGTTTAGCGTTATGTAGGTGTAGGGTTAGGTGTAGGGTTAGGTTTAGGTTTAGGTTTAGCGTTATGGTTATGGTTAGGGTTAGGGTTAGGGGATAGGGTCAGGGTTAGTGTTAGGGTTAGTGTTAGGATTAGGGTTATGATCATAATTAGGGTTAGGGGTTAGGGTTAGGTTTATGCTTAGGTTTAGGGTTAGAGTTAAGTTTAGTGTTAGGGTTAGGGGTTAGGGTTATGTTTAGGGTTAGTTTTGGGTTTTGGGTTAGGGTTAGGGGTTAGAAGTTAGGGTTAGGATTAATGTTATGTTTAGGGTAGGGTCAGGGATAGGGGTTAGGGGTTAGCGTTAGGGTTAGGTTAGGGTTAGGTTTAGGGCTGAGGTTAGTGTTAGGGGTAGGGTTAGGTTTAGGGATTATTGTTAGGGTTAGGGTTAGGAAAGGGGTTAGAGGTTAGGGGTTAGGAGTTAGGTATTAGAGGTTAGGGTAAGGGTTAGGTTTAGGTTTAGTGTTAGGGGTTAGGGGTTAGTTTTAGGGTTAGGGTTAGGGTTAGGAGTTAGGTTTAGGTTTGAGGTTAGGGTTAGGGTTAGGGGTTAGGTGTTAGGGATTAGGGTTACGGTTAGGTTTGCTGTTAGGGTTGAGGTTAGGGTTAGGGGTTAGGGGTTTGTGTTAGTGTTAGGGTTAGGGTTAGGGTAAAGTTTAAGATTAGGATTAGCAGTTAGGTTTAGGGTTAGGTTTAGAGTTAGGGGATAGGAGTTAGGGTTAGTGTTATGGTTAGGGTTAGGTTTAGGGTTAGGGGTTAGTGGGTAAGTTTAGGTTAAGGTTTAGGGGTAGGTTTTTGGGTTAGGTTTAGTGTTAGGGTTAGCGTTAGGGGTCAGGGGTTAGGGGTTAGGGGTTAGGGTTAGGGTTAGGGTTAGGGGTTAGGTTTAGGGTTAGAGGTTAGGGGTTAGTGTTAGGTTTAGGATTAGGTTTAGGGGTTAAGTTAGGGTTAGGATTAGGGTTAGGGTTAGGGTGAGGGATTAGGTGTTAGGGGTTAGTGTTAGGGTTAGGGTTAGGGTTAGTGTTAGGGTTAGGGTTATGGTTAGGGGTTAGTGTTAGGGTTAGGGTTAGGGTTAGGATTAAGTTTAGGGTTAGGGCTAGGGTTAGGGTTAGGTTTAGGTTTAGGGTTAGAGTTAGGGTTAGGGTTAGCTTTAAGTTTAGGTTTAGGGTTAGGGTTAGTGTTAGGTGATAGGGTTAGGGTTAGTGTTAGGTTGAAGGGTTAAGTTTTGGGTTAGTGTTAGGGGATAGGTTTAGCGTTAGGGTTTGTTTAAGGTTAGGTTTAGGTTTAGGGTTTGAGTTAGGTTTAGGTTTAGCATTAGTGTTAGGTTTAGGGTTAGTGTTAGGGTATAGGGTTAGGTTTAGAGTTAGGGTTCGGGTTCGGGTTAGGGTTTAGGGTTAAGGTTAGGATTAGGATTAGGGTTAGGTTTAGGGTTAGGGTAAGGTTTAGTGTTAGTGTAAGTATTAGGGTTCGGGTTAGGGTTAAGGTTAGGTTTAGGATTTAGGGTTAGGGTTAGGGTTAGGATTAGGGTTAGGGGTTAGGGTTATGTTTAGCTTTAGGTTTAGGGTTAAGGTAAGGTTTAGTGTTAGGGTTAATGTTAGGGTTAGTGTTAGGGTCCGGGATTAGTGTTACGGTTAGGTTTAGTTTTAGGTTTAGGTTTAGGGTTAGGGGTAGGAGTTAGGGTTAGGCTTATTGTTAGGTTTAGTGTAGGGTTAGGGTTTAGGGTTAGGTTTAGCGTTAGGTTAGGGTTAGGGCTATGTTTAGGGTTAAGTTTAGTTTTAGGGATTAGGATTAGGCTTAGGGTTAAGGTTAGGGGTTAGAAGTTATGGGTTAGGGGATAGGGGTTAGGGGTTAGGGTTAGTGTTAGTTGTTGGGGTTAGGGTAGGTTTAGGGTTAGTTTTAGGGGTTAGAGTTAGGTTTAGGTTTATAGTTAGGGATAGGATTTATGGTTAGGGTTTGGGTTAGTGTTATTGTTAGGTTAAGGGTTAGGATTAGGAAAGGTTTAGGAGTTAGGGTTAGGGTTAGGGTTATTGTTAGGGTTAGGGTTAAGGGGTTAGGGGTTAGGGTTTGGGTTAGGTTTAGGATTAGGATTAGGTTTAGTGTTAGGGGTTAGGGGTTAGGGTTAGGGTTAGGGTTAAGGTTAGGGTTAGGGGGTAGGGTTATGGTTAAGGTTAGGTTTAGTGTTAGGGTTTGGGTTACGAGATAGGGTTAGGTTTAGGATTAGGGTAAAGGGTTAGGAGTTAGGGTTAGGTTTGGGGTTATGGTTTGGGTTAGGGTTAAGGGGTTAGGGGATAGGGTTAGGCTTAGGGTTAGGATTAGGGTAAGGGTAAGGGTTAGGGTTAGGGTTAGGGTTTAGGGGTTAGGCTTAAGATTAGAGTTAGGGGTTAGGGTAAGTTTTAGGGTTAGGTTTAGGGGTTAGGGTAGGGTTAGGCTTAAGGTTATGCATTAGGAGTTAGGGTAAGGGTTAGGATTAGTGTTAGGGTTAGGGTTAGGGTTAGTGGTTAGGGGTTATTGTTGTCAGTAAGTTTATTGTTAGGTTTAGGGATTAGAGTAGGGTTAGGGTTAGGGTTTAGATGTTAGTGGTTAGGGGTTTGTGTTGGTTTTAGGGTTAGGGTTAGGTTTAGGGTTAGAGTTAGGTTTAGGGGTAGTGTAGGGTTAGTGTTAGGGGATTGGATTAGGGTTAGGATTAGGTTTAGGGTTAGGGTTAGGTTTAGGGGTTAGGAGTTAGGATTATGTTTAGGGTTTGGGTTAATGGGTTAAGTGTTAGGGTTAGGGTTAGGTTTAGGATTAGGTTTAGGTGTTAGGTTAGGGTTAGTGTTAAGTTTAGGGTTATGGTTCGGGATTAGGTGTTAGGGTTAGGGTTAGGATTAGTGATAGTTTTAGATTTAGGGGTTAGGGGTTAGGGTTAGGGCTAGGTTTAGGGTTCGAGTTAAGGTTAGGGTTAGCATTAGGCTTAGGCTTAGGGTTAGGGTTAGTGTTAGGGGAAAGGGTTAGCGTTAGTGTTAGGGTTAAAGGTTAGGGTTAGTGTTAGTATTAGGGGATAGGGTTAGGGTTTGTTTAAGGTTAGGTTTAGCTTATGTTTAGGGTGAGAGTTATGTTTAGGTTTAGCTTTAGGTTTAGGGTTATGGTTATGGTTAGGGTTAGTGTTAGGGGATAGTGTCAGGGTTAGGGTAAAGTTTAGTGTAAGGTTTAGGGTTAGGATTAGTGTTAGGGTTAGGGGTTAGGATTATGGTTAGGTTTAGTTTTAGGTTTAGGGTTAGGGTTCTGGGTTAGAAGTTAGGGTTAAGCTTAGTGTTAGGATTAGGATAGGGTTACGGTTAGGGGTTTGAGGTTAGAGTTAGGGTAAGGTTAGGGTTAGGTTTAGGGATATCGTTCGTGTTAATGTTAAGGTTAGGTTTAGGCAAGGGTTAGGGTTAGGGTTAGGGTTTAGAGGTTAGGGGTTAGGAGTTAGGGGTTAGGGTAAGGGTTAGGGTTAGGGTTGGTGATGGGCGTTAGGGGTTAGGGTTAGGGTTAGGAGTTAGGGTTAGGGTTAGGGTTAGGTTAAGTGTTAGGGTTAGGGGGACAGGTGAGGGTTAGGTTTAGGGGTAGGGATTAGAGTTAGGGCTAGGGTTAGGTTTAGGATTACGGTTAGCGGTTAGGGTTAGCGTTAGGGGTTGGTGTTAGGGTTAGGGTTTGGAGTTAGGGATGAGGGTTTAGGATTAGGGTTAGGTTTATAGTTAGGGCTAGGGTTAGGAGTTAGGTTTAGGTTTTGGGAAAGGGTTAGGGTTAGGGTTAGGAGTTAGGGGTTGGGGTTAGCGTTAGGATTTAGGGTAGGGCTAGTTTTAGGGTTAGGTTTAGGGTTAGGGGTTAGATGTTAGGGGTTATGGGTAAGGGTTAGGGTACGGTTGGTTTAAGGGTTATGGTTAGGGTTAGATTTAGGGTTAGAGTTAGCTTTAAGGTTAGCGTTAGGGTTAAGATTATGGTTAGTGTTAGGGGATAGGATTAGTGGTAGTGTTAGCGTTAGGGGTTAGGGTAAGGTTAGGTTAGTGTTAGGGGATAGTGTTAGGGTTAGTTTTAGGGTTAGGTTTAGTGTAAGGTTTAGGTTAGAGTTAGGTTTAGGGTTAGCGTTAGGGTTAGAGTTAGAGTTACTGTTAGGGGATAGGGATAGTGTTAGTGTTAGGGTTCGGTTAGGGTTTGAGTTTAGGGTTAGAGTTAGAGTTAGGTTCTGGATTAAGCTTAAGGCTTAGTGTTAGGGTTAATGTGAGGTTTAGCGTAACGGTTAGGTTTAGTGTTAGGATTAGGGTTAGCGTTAGTGTTAGGGTTAGGTGTTAGGGTTATGGTTAGGCTTTGATTTAGGGTTAGGGTTAGGGTTAGGGGTTAGGATTTAGGGTTAGGCTAAGTGTTAGGTTTAGGGTAGGGTTAGGGTTAGTGGTTAGGGTTAGGGTTAGGTTAGGGTTAGGGTTAGGGCTAGGGTTAGGTTTAGGGTTAGGGATAGGGATTAGGTTTAGGGTTAGTGTTTGGGGTTAGAAGTTAGGGGTTAGGGGGTAGGGGTAAGGGGTTAGGGGTTTGGGGTTAGGGTAAGTGTTAGGGATAGGGTTAGTGTTAAGGGTTAGGGGTTAGGGTTAGGTTTAGGTTTATAGTTAAGGTAAGGGAAGGGTTAGGATTTAGGGTTTGGTTTTGGGTTACGGTTAGCTTTAGGGTTAGGGATAATTTTTGGGGTTAAGGGTTAAGGATTAGTGTGAGGGTTAGGTTTAGGGTTAGGGTTAGGGTTAGGGTTTAGGGGTTAGGGTTAGGGTTAGGGTTAAGGTTAGGGGATAGGGGATAGGGTTAGTGTTAAGTTTAGGGGGTAGGGTGTAGTGTTAGGGTTAAGGTTATGTTTAGGGTTAGGGTTTAGGTTATGAGTTACGGTTAGGTTTAGGATTAGGGTAAAGGGTTAGGAGTTAGGGTTAGGGTTAGGGTTATGGTTTGGGTTAGGGTTAAGGGGTTAGGGGTTAGGGTTAGGATTAGGGTAAGGGTAAGGTGTAGGGTTAGGGTTAGGGGTTAGGGGTTAGGGTTAGGGTTAGCGGTTAATGTTAGGGTTACAGTTACGGGTTAGGGTAAGTTTTAGGGTTTGGTTTAGGGGTTAGGGTAGGGTTAGGGTTAGGGTTAGGCATTAGGTGTTAGGGTAAGGCTTAGGATTAGTATTAGGGTTAGGGTTAGTGGTTACGGGTTATTGTTAGCGGTAGGTTTATTGTTAGGTTTAGGGGTTAGTGTAGGGTAAGGCTTAGGGTTAGGGTTTAGAATTTTATTGGTTAGGGGTTAGTGTTGGTTTTAGAGTTAGGGTTAGGTTTAGGGTTAGCGTTAGGTTTAGGGTTAGTGTTAGGGGTTAGGAGTTAGCGTTATGTTTAGGGTTAGGGTTAATGGGTTAAGGGTAGGGTTAGGGTTAGGTTTAGGATTAGGTTTAGGTGTTAGGTTAGGGTTAGGGTTCGGGATTAGGTGTTAGGTGTTAGGGTTAGGGTTAGGATTAGTGTTAGGGTTAGGTTTAGGGGTTAGGGGCTAGGGTTAGGGTTAGGGCTAGGTTTTGGGTTAGAATTAAGGTTAGGGTTAGCGTTAGGCTTAGGCTTAGGGTTAGGGTTAGTGTTAGGGGAAAGGGTTAGCGTTAGTGTTAGGGTTAAGGGTTAGGGTTAGTTTTAGTATTAGGGGATAGGGTTAGGGTTTGTTTAAGGTTAGGTTTAGCTTATGTTTAGGGTTAGAGTTATGTTTAGGTTTAGCGTTAGGGTTAGGGTTATGGTTATGGTTAGGGTTAGTGTTAGGGGATAGTGTCAGGGTTAGTGTTAGGGTTTAGGGTTAGGGTTAGGTTTAGGGTTAGGGTAAAGTTTAGTGTAAGGGTTAGGTTTAGGATTAGTGTTAGGGTTAGGGGTTAGGAGTATGGTTAGGTTTAGTTTTAGTTTTAGGGTTAGGGTTCTGGGTTAGAATTTAGGGTTAAGCTTAGTGTTAGGATTAGGATAGGGTTACGGTTAGGGGTTTGAGGTTAGAGTTAGGGTAAGGTTAGGGTTAGGTTTAGGGATAACGTTCGTGTCAATGTTAAGGTTAGGTTTAGGGAAGAGTTAGGGTTAGGGTTAGGGTTTAGAGGTTAGGGGTTAGGAGTTAGGGGTTAGGGGTTAGGGTAAGGGTTAGGGTTGGTGATGGGCGTTAGGGGTTAGGGTTAGGCTTAGGAGTTAGGGTTAGGGTTAGGGTTAGGGTTAGGGTTAGGTTAAGTGTTAGGGTTAGGGGGACACGTGAGGTTTAGGTTTAGGGGTAGGGATTAGAGTTAGGGTTAAGGTTAGGTTTAGGATTACGGTTAGCGGTTAGGGTTAGCGTTAGGGGTTGGTGTTAGGGTCAGGGTTAGTTTTAGGGTTAGGGTTTGGAGTTAGGGATGAGGGTTTAGGGTTAGGGTTAGGTTTATTGTTAGGGCTAGGGTTAGGAGTTAGGTTTAGGTTTTGGGATAGGCTTAGGGTTAGGGTTTGGTTTAGGTTTAGGGTTAGGGTTAGGGTTATGGTTAGGGTTAGGAGTTAGGGGTTGGGGTTAGCGTTAGGATTTAGGGTAGGGCTAGTTTTAGGGTTAGGTTTAGGGTTAAGGGTTAGATGTTAGGGGTTATGGGTTAGGGTTAGGGTACGGTTGGTTTGTTAAGGTCAGGGTCAGGGTCAGAGTCAGGGTTAGGTTTAGGGTTTGTGTTATGGTTAGGGTTAAGGGTTAGGTTTTGTGTTAGGGTTAGGGTTAGTCTTTTGGGTTAGGGTTTAGGGTTAGGGTTAGGGTTTGGGTTAGGGTTAGAGTTAGGTTTATGGTAATGGTTATGGTTATGGTTAATGTTAGGGTTAGGGTTAGGTTTAGCGTTAGGGTTAACTGCTAAGGATTAGGGTTAGGGTTAAGGGCTAGGGTTAGCGTTAGGGTTAAAGTTAGGGTTAGTGTTAAGGGGTAAGGGTTAGGGTTAGGTTTTGGTTTAGGGTTAAGAGTTAAGGGTTAGGGTTAGTGTTAGGCTTAGGTTTAGGCTTAGGCTTAGGGTTAGGTTTAGGTTTAGGGTAAGGCTTACGTTTAGGCTTAGGCTTAGACTTAGGGTTAGGGTTAGGTGTAGGTTTTAGGGTTAGGCTTTAGGCTTAGGGTTAGGTTTAGTGTTAGTGTTAGGGTTAGGGTTAGGTGTAGGTGTTAGGGTTAGGGTTGGGGTTAGCGTTAGGTTTTAGGGTTCGGGTTAGCTTTAGGGTTAGGATTAGGTTTAGGGTAAGGTTTTTGGGTTAGAGTTAGGGTTAGGTTTAGGGTTTAGGGTTATGGTTACGGTTAGGGTTAGGGTTACGACTAGGGTTAGTGTTAGGGTTAGGGTTAGGGTTAGGGTTAGGGTTCGGGTTAAAGGTTAATGTTAGGTTTAGGGTTTGGGTTAAGGGCTAGGGTTAGGGTTAGATTGGGGTTAGGATTAGGGTTAAGGTTAGGTTTAAGGGTTAAGTGTTAGAGTTAAGGGTTAGGGTTAAGGGTTAAGTGTTAGGGTTAGGGTTAGGGTTAAGTTTAGGTTTAGGCCAAGGTTTAGGCTTAGGCTTAGGGTTAGGGTTAGGGTTAGGGTTAGTGTTAGGGTTAGGGTTAGTGTTAGGTTTAGGTGTTAGGTTTAGGGTTTATGGTTAGGGTTGGGTTTAGGGTTAGGATTTAGGGTTAGGGTTAGGGTTAGTGTTAGCATTAGACTTAGTTTTAGGGGTAGGGTAAAGGGTTATGGTTGGTTAGGGTTAGGGTTAGGGGTTAGGGTTAAGGGTTAAGGGTTAGGGAAAGGTAGGGATAAGGGTTAGGGGTTAGGGTGAGGTTTAGGGTTAGGGTTAGGTTTAGGGTTAGGGTTAGGGTTAGGGTCAGGTCAGGGTCAGGGTCAGGTCAGGGTCAGAGTCAGGGTTAGGGTTAGGATTTGGGTTAGGGTTAGGGTTAAGGGTTAGGTTTAGGATTAAGGTTAGGCTTAGGTTTAGGGTTAGGTTAGGGTTAGGTTTTATGGTTAGGGTTTAAGTTTAGGGTTAGGGTTAGGTTATGGGTTTAAGGTTAGGGTTAGGGTTAGGCTTAGTGTTAGGCTTAGGCTTAGTGTTAGGATTAGGCTTAGGTTTAAAGTTACGGTTCGGGTTAAGGGTTAAGGGTTATCTTTAGGGTTAGGGTTAAGGTTAGTTTGGGGTTAGGGATAGGGTTAAGGTTTAGGGTTAGGGTTAGGCTTAGTGTTAGGCTTAGGCTTAGTGTTCAGATTAGGCTTAGGCTTTGTGTTACGTTTCGGGTTAAGGGTTAGCTTTAGGGTTATGGTTAAGGTTAGTTTGGGGTTAGGGATAGGGTTAGGGTTAGGGTTAAGGGTTAAGGATTAAGGGTTAGGTTTAGGGATTAGGGTTAAGGGTTAAGGGTTAGGGTTAGGTTTAGTGTTAGGCTTAAGTTTAGGCTTCGGCTTAAGCATAGGCTTAGGGTTAGGGTTAGGGTTAGTGTTAGGGTTAGGGTTAGGGTTAGGTGCAGGTGTTAGGGTTAGGTTTTAGGGTTAGGGATGGGGTTAGGGTTTAGGGTTAGGGTTAGGGTTAGTGTTAGTTTCAGGGTTAGGGTTAGGGTTAGGGTTAATGGTTAGAGTTAGGGTTAGGGTTAATTGTTAAGGGTTAAGGGTTAAGGGTTAAGGGTTATGGTTATGGTTAGGGTTAGTGGTTAGGGTTAAGGGTTAAAGGTTACGGTTAGGGTTAGGGTTAAAGGTGAGGGTTAGGTTTAGGCTTACGTTTAGGATTAGGTTAAGGGTTAGAGTTAGGGGTTATGGTTATGGTTATGGTTAGGGTTAGGGTTAGGATTAGGTTTAGGGTTAGGGTTAGGGTTAGGGACAGGGTAAGGTTCAGGGTCAGGGTCAGGTCAGGGTCAGAGTCACGGTTAGGTTTAGGGTTAGGGTTAGGGTTTGGTTTAGGGTTAGGCTTAGGCTTAGGCTTGGGGTTAAGGTTAGGGTTAGCGTTAGAGTTAGGGTTAGGTTTAGGGTTAGGGTTAGGCTTAGGTTTAGTGTTAGGTTAGGGTTAGGTTTTAGGGTTAGGGTTTAGGGTTAGGGTTAGGGTTAGGTTATGGGTTTAAGGTTAGGGCTAGGGTTAGTGTTAAGGGTTAAGGTTAGAGTTAGGCTTAGTGTTAGGCTTAGGCTTAGTGTTAGGATTAGGCTTAGGCTTAGAGTTACGGTTCGGGTTAAGGGTTAAGGGTTATCTTTAGGGTTAGGTTTAAGTTTAGTTTGGGGTTAGGGATAGGGTTAGGGATAGGGTTAAGGGTTAGGGTTAAGGGTTAAGGGTTAGGTTTAGGGGTTAGTGTTAAGGGTTAAGGGTTATGGTTAGGGTTAGGGTTAGCGGTTAGGGTTAAGGGTTAAAGGTTACGGTTAGGGTTAGGGTTAAGGGTGAGGGTTAGGTTTAGGCTTAGGTTTAGGATTATGGTAATGGTTCGGGTTAGGGGTGATGGTTAGGGTTAGGGTTATGGTTAGGGTTAGGTTTAGCGTTAGGGTTAGGGTTAGGGAAAAGGTCAGGTTCAGGGTCAGTGTCAGGTCAGGGTCAGAGTCAGCGTTAGGGTTAGTGTTTGGTTTAGGGTAAGGTTTAAGGGTTAGGTTTACGGTTTGGGTTAGGGTTAGGGTTAGGGTTAGGGTAAGGATTATGGCTAGGGTTAGTGTTAGGGTTAGCGTTAGTGTTAGGGTTAGGTTTAAGCGTTAGGTTTAGGGTTATGGTTTAGGGTTACGGTTAGGGTTAGGCTTAGGTTTAGGCTTAGGCTTAGGCCTAGGCTTAGGGTTAGGGTTAGGTTTAGGGTTAGGCTTAAGTTTAGGCTTAGGCTTAGACTTAGGTTTAAGATTAGGTGTAGCTTTTAGGGTTAGGGTTTAGGGTTAGTGTTAGGTTTAGGGTTAGGATTAGGGTAAGGGTTTAGGGTTAGGGTAATGGTTTAGGGTTAGGGTTAGTGTTAGGGTTAGGGTTAGGGTCAGTGTTAGTGTTAGGGTTAAGGTTAGAGTTAGGGTTCGGATTAAGGGTTTAGGTTTAGGTTTAGGGTTAGGTTTAAGGGCTAGGGTAATGGGTAGGTTGGGGTTAGGGTTAGGATTAGGGTTAGGGTTAGTGTTAAGGGTTAAGGGTTAGGTTTAGGGGTTAGGGTTAGGGTTTAGGGTTTGGGTTAGGGTTAGAGTTAGGTTTATGGTAATGGTTATGGTTATGGTTAATGTTAGGGTTAGGGTTAGGTTTAGCGTTAGGGTTAACTGCTAAGGATTAGGGTTAGGGTTAAGGGCTAGGGTTAGCGTTAGGGTTAAAGTTAGGGGTAGTGTTAAGGGGTAAGGGTTAGGGTTAGGGTTAGGTTTTGGTTTAGGGTTAAGAGTTAAGGGTTAGGGTTAGTGTTAGGCTTAGGTTTAGGCTTAGGCTTAGGGTTAGGTTTAGGTTTAGGGTAAGGCTTACGTTTAGGCTTAGGATTAGACTTAGGGTTAGGGTTAGGTGTAGGTTTTAGGGTTAGGCTTTAGGCTTAGGGTTAGGTTTAGTGTTAGTGTTAAGGTTAGGGTTAGGTGTAGGTGTTAGGGTTAGGGTTGGGGTTAGCGTTAGGTTTTAGGGTTCGGGTTAGGTTTAGGGTTAGAATTAGGTTTAGGGTAAGGTTTTTGGGTTAGAGTTAGGGTTAGGTTTAGGGTTTAGGGTTATAGTTATGGTTAGGGTTAGGGTTAGGACTAGGGTTAGTGTTAGGGTTAGGGTTAGGGTTAGGGTTAGGGTTAGGGTTAGGGTTCGGGTTAAAGGTTAATGTTAGGTTTAGGGTTTGGGTTAAGGGCTAGGGTTAGGGTTAGATTGGGGTTAGGATTAGGGTTAAGGTTAGGTTTAAGGGTTAAGTGTTAGAGTTAGGGGTTAGGGTTAAGGGTTAAGTGTTAGGGTTAGGGTTAAGTTTAGGTTTAGGCCAAGGTTTAGGCTTAGGCTTAGGGTTAGGGTTAGTGTTAGGGTTAGGGTTAGGGTTAGGTTTAGGTGTTAGGTTTAGGGTTTATGGTTAGGGTTGGGTTTAGGGTTAGGATTTAGGGTTAGGGTTAGGGTTAGTGTTAGCATTAGACTTAGTTTTAGGGGTAGGGTAAAGGGTTATGGTTGGTTAGGGTTAGGGTTAGGGGTTAGGGTTAAGGGTTAAGGGTTAGGGTTAGGGTAGGGATAAGGGTTAGGGGTTAGGGTGAGGTTTAGGGTTAGGGTTAGGTTTAGGGTTAGGGTTAGGGTTAGGGTCAGGTCAGGGTCAGGGTCAGGTCAGGGTCAGAGTCAGGGTTAGGGTTAGGATTTGGGTTAGGGTTAGGGTTAAGGGTTAGGTTTAGGATTAAGGTTAGGCTTAGGTTTAGGGTTAGGTTAGGGTTAGGTTTTATGGTTAGGGTTTAAGTTTAGGGTTAGGGTTAGGTTATGGGTTTAAGGTTAGGGTTAGGGTTAGGCTTAGTGTTAGGCTTAGGCTTAGTGTTAAGATTAGGCTTAGGTTTAAAGTTACGGTTCAGGTTAAGGGTTAAGGGTTATCTTTAGGGTTAGGGTTAAGGTTAGTTTGGGGTTAGGGATAGGGTTAAGGGTTAGGGTTAGGGTTAGGCTTAGTGTTAGGCTTAGGCTTAGTGTTCAGATTAGGCTTAGGCTTTGTGTTACGTTTCAGGTTAAGGGTTAGCTTTAGGGTTATGGTTAAGGTTAGTTTGGGGTTAGGGATAGGGTTAGGGTTAGGGTTAAGGGTTAAGGATTAAGGGTTAGGTGTAGGGATTAGGGTTAAGGGTTAAGGGTTAGGGTTAGGGTTAGTGTTAAGCTTAGGTTTAGGCTTCGGCTTAAGCATAGGCTTAGGGTTAGGGTTAGTGTTAGGGTTAGGGTTAGGGTTAGGTGCAGGTGTTAGGGTTAGGTTTTAGGGTTAGGGATGGGGTTAGGGTTTAGGGTTAGGGTTAGGGTTAGTGTTAGTTTCAGGGTTAGGGTTAGGGTTAATGGTTAGAGTTAGGGTTAGGGTTAATTGTTAAGGGTTAAGGGTTAAGGGTTAAGGGTTATGGTTATGGTTAGGGTTAGTGGTTAGGGTTAAGGGTGAGGGTTAGGTTTAGGCTTACGTTTAGGATTAGGTTAAGGGTTAGAGTTAGGGGTTATGGTTATGGTTATGGTTAGGGTTAGGGTTAGGATTAGGTTTAGGGTTAGGGTTAGGGTTAGGGACAGGGTAAGGTTCAGGGTCAGGGTCAGGTCAGGGTCAGAGTCACGGTTAGGTTTAGGGTTAGGGTTAGGGTTTGGTTTAGGGTTAGGCTTAGGCTTAGGCTTAGGGTTAAGGTTAGGGTTAGCGTTAGAGTTAGGGTTAGGTTTAGGGTTAGGGTTAGGCTTAGGTTTAGTGTTAGGTTAGGGTTAGGTTTTAGGGTTAGGGTTTAGGGTTAGGGTTAGGGTTAGGTTATGGGTTTAAGGTTAGGGCTAGGGTTAGTGTTAAGGGTTAAGGTTAGAGTTAGGCTTAGTGTTAGGCTTATGCTTAGTGTTAGGATTAGGCTTAGGCTTAGAGTTACGGTTCGGGTTAAGGGTTAAGGGTTATCTTTAGGGTTAGGTTTAAGTTTAGTTTGGGGTTAGGGATAGGGTTAGGGATAGGGTTAAGGGTTAGGGTTAAGGGTTAAGGGTTAGGTTTAGGGGTTAGTGTTAAGGGTTAAGGGTTATGGTTAGGGTTAGGGTTAGCGGTTAGGGTTAAGGGTTAAAGGTTACGGTTAGGGTTAGGGTTAAGGGTGAGGGTTAGGTTTAGGCTTAGGTTTAGGATTATGGTAATGGTTCGGGTTAGGGGTGATGGTTAGGGTTAGGGTTATGGTTAGGGTTAGGTTTAGCGTTAGGGTTAGGGTTAGGGAAAAGGTCAGGTTCAGGGTCAGTGTCAGGTCAGGGTCAGAGTCAGCGTTAGGGTTAGTGTTTGGTTTAGGGTAAGGTTTAAGGGTTAGGTTTACGGTTTGGGTTAGGGTTAGGGTTAGGGTTAGGGTAAGGATTATGGCTAGGGTTAGTGTTAGTGTTAGGGTTAGGTTTAAGCGTTAGGTTTAGGGTTATGGTTTAGGGTTACGGTTAGGGTTAGGCTTAGGTTTAGGCATCGGCTTAGACTTAGGTTTAAGATTAGGTGTAGGTTTTAGGGTTAGGGTTTAGGGTTAGTGTTAGGTTTAGGGTTAGGATTAGGGTAAGGGTTTAGGGTTAGGGTAATGGTTTAGGGTTAGGGTTAGTGTTAGGGTTAGGGTTAGGGTCAGTGTTAGTGTTAGGGTTAAGGTTAGAGTTAGGGTTCGGATTAAGGGTTAAGGTTTAGGTTTAGGGTTAGGTTTAAGGGCTAGGGTAATGGGTAGGTTGGGGTTAGGGTTAGGATTAGGGTTAGGGTTAGGGTTAAGGGTTAAGGGTTAGGTTTAGGGGTTAGAGTTAAGGATTAAGGGTTAGGGTTAGGGTTAGGGTTAGGCTTAAGTATAGGCTTAGGTTTAGACATAGGCTTAGTGTTAGGGTTAGGGTTACGGTTAGGATTAGTGTTAGGGTTAGGTGTTAGAGTTAGCGTTTAGGGTTAGGTTTGGGGTTAGGGTTAGGGTTTAGGGTTAGGGTTAGGGTTAGCGTTAGGGTTAGGGTTAGTGTTAGGGGTAGGGTAATGGGTTAGGGTTAGGGTTAGGGTTAAGAGGTAAGGGTTAAGGGTTATGGTTTGGGTTAGGGTTAGGGTTAGGGTTTAGGCTTTAAGTGTTGGTTAAGGGTTAGGGTTAAGGGTTAAGGGTTAAATTTAGGGTTAGGGATAGGGGTTAGGCTTAAGGGTTAGGGTTTTGGTTATTGTTAGGCTTAGGTTTAGGCTTAGGCTTAGGCTTAGGCTTAGGGTAGGTTTAGGTTTAGGGTTAGTGTTAAATTTAGGCTTAGGCTTAGACTTAGGAGTAGGGTTAGGTGTATGTTTTAGGTTTAGGGTTCAGGGTTAGGGTTAGGGTTACGTGTTAGGGTTAGGGTTAGGGTTAAGAGTTAAGGGTTAAGGGTTAGGGTTAGGGTTAGGGGATAGGGTTAAGGGTTAAGGGTTAGGGTTAGTGTTAGGGTTAAGGGTTAGGTTTAGCGTTAGGTTTAGTGTTAGGGTTAGGGTTTGGTTTTAGGGTTAGGGTTTAGGGTTAGAGTTAGGGTAGGGATAGGGTTTAGGGTTAGGGTTGGGGATAGGGTAGGGTTAGGGTTAAGGTTAGGTTTAGTGTTAAGGTTAGGCTTAGGGTTAAGGTTAGTGTTAGGGTTAGGTTTAGTTTTAGGGTTAAGTGTAAGGTTTAGGGTTAGGGTTAAGGGTTAATGGTTAAGGGTTAGGGTTAGGGTTAGTGTTAGTGTTAGGGTTAGGTTTAGGGTTAGAGTTAGGGTTCGGGTTAAGGGTTATGGGTAAAGTTTAGGCTTAGGGTTAAGGGCTATGTTTAGGGTTAGGTTGGGGTTAGAGTTATGATTAGGTTTAGGGTTAAGTTTAAAGGTTAGGGTTAGGTTAGGGTTAGGTTTAGGGGTTAGGGTTAGGGTTTATGTTTAGGATTAGGGTTAGTGTTAGGGTTAGGGTTAGGATAGGGGTACGGTTAAGGGTTAGGTTTAGGGTTAAGAGTTAAGGGTTTATGGTTATGGTTAGGGTTAGGTTTAGGGGTTAGTTTTTAGGTTTAATCGTTATGGTTTAGGGTTAGGGTTAGGGTTAAGGGTTAGGGTTAGGTTTAGTCTTAGGTTTAGGTTTAGGGTAAGGTTAGGGTTTGGGGTTAGGGTTAGGGTTTGGGTTAGGGTTACGGTTAAGGTTAAGGTCAGGGTCAGGGTCAGGTCAGGGCCAGAGTCAGGGTTAGGTTTAGGGTTTGTGTTATGGTTAGGGTTAAGGGTTAGGTTTTGGGTTAGGGTTAGTGTTTTGGGTTAGGGTTTAGGGTTAGGGTTAGGGTTTAGGGTTTGGGTTAGGGTTAGAGTTAGGTTTATGGTAATGGTTATGGTTATGGTTAGTGTTAGGGTTAGGGTTAGGGTTAGCGTTAGGGTTAACTGCTAAGGATTAGGGTTAGGGTTAAGGGCTAGGTTTAGCGTTAGGGTTAAATTTAGGGTTAGTGTTAAGGGGTAAGGGTTAGGGTTAGTGTTAGGGTTTGGTTTAGGGTTAAGAGTTAAGGGTTAGGGTTAGGGTTAGGGTTAGGCTTAGGTTTAGGCTTAGGCTTAGGCTTAGGGTTAGGTTTTGGTTTAGGGTAAGGCTTAAGTTTAGGCTTAGGCTTAGACTTAGGGTTAGGGTTAGGTGTAGGTTTTAGGGTTAGGCTTTAGGCTTAGGGTTAGGTTTAGTGTTAGGGTTAGGGTTAGGGTTAGATGTAGGTGTTAGGGTTAGGGTTTAGGGTTAGGGCTGGGGTTAGCGTTAGGTTTTAGGGATTGGGTTAGGTTTAGGGTTAGGATTAGGTTTAGGGCAAGGTTTTAGGGTTAGAGTTAGTGTTAGGTTTAGGGTTTAGGGTTAGGGTTAGGGTTAGGACTAGGGTTAGTGTTAGTGTTAGGGTTAGGGTTAGGGTTAGGGTTCGGGTTAAAGGTTAATGTTAGGTTTAAGGTTAGGGTTAAGGGCTAGGGTTAGGGTTAGATTGGGGTTAGGATTAGGGTTAGGGTTAGGTTTAAGGGTTAAGTGTTAGAGTTAGGGGTTAGGGTTAAGAGTTAAGTGTTAGGGTTAGGGTTAGGGTTATGTTTAGGTTTAGGCTAAGGTTTAGGCTTAGGCTTAGGGTTAGGGTTAGGGTTAGGGTTAGGGTTAGGGTTAGTGTTAGTGATAGGGTTAGGGTTAGAGTTAGGTTTAGGTGTTAAGTTTAGGGTTTATGGTTAGGGTTGGGTTTAGGGTTAGGATTTAGGGTTACGGTTAGGGTTAGTGTTAGCATTAGACTTAGTTTTAGGGGTAGGGTAAAGGGTTATGGTTTGGTTAGAGTTAGGGTTAGGGGTTAGGGTTAGGGTTAAGGGTTAGGGTTAGGATTAGGCTTAGGTTTAGGGTTAGGATAAGGGTTAGGGTTAGGGGTTATGGTTAGGTTTAGGGTTAGGGTTAGGTTTAGGGTTAGGGTTAGGGTTAGGGTCAGGTCAGGGTCAGGGTCAGGTCAGGGTCAGAGTCAGGGTTAGGGTTAGGATTTTGGGTAGGGTTAAGGTTAAGAGTTAGGTTTAGGGTTAGGGTTAGGCTTAGGTTTAGGGTTAGGTTAGGGTTAGGTTTTAGGATTAGGGTTTAGGGTTAGGGTTAGGGTTAGGGTTAGGGTTAGGATATGGGTTTAAGGTTAGGGCTAGGGTTAGTGTTAAGGGTTAGGGTTAGGGTTAGGCTTAGTGTTAGGCTTAGGCTTAGTGTTAGGATTAGGCTTAGACTTAGAGTTATGGTTCGGGTTAAGGGTTAAGGGTTATCTTTAGGGTTAGGGTTAAGGTTAGTTTGGGGATAGGGTTAGGGTTAGGGATAGGGTTAAGGGTTAGGGTTAGGGTTAGTGTTAATAGTTAAGGGTTAAGGGTTATGGTTATGGTTAGGGTTAGGGTTAGCGGTTAGGGTTAAGGGTTAAAGGTTAGGGTTAGGTGTAGGTGTTAGGGTTAGGTTTTAGGGTTAGGGTTGGGGTTAGGGTTTAGGGTTAGGGTTAGGTTTAGGGTTAGGCTTAAGTTTAGGCTTATGCGTAGGCTTAGGGTTAGGGTTAGGTGTAGATTTTAGGGTTTGGGTTTTGGGTTAGGGTTAGGTTTAGGGTTAGGGTTAGGGTTAAGTGTTAAAGTTAGTGTTAGGGTTAGGGTTAGGATTAGGGTTAAGATTTAAGGGTTAAGGGTTAGGGTTAGCGTTAGTGTTAGGCTTTGGGTAAGGGTTAAGTTTAGGTTTAGGGTTAGGGTTAGGTTATGGTTTTAGTGTTAGGGTCAAGGTTATTGTTAGGGTTAGGCTTAGGGTTAAGGTTAGTGTGTAGGGTTAGGTTTAGGTTTTGAGTTAAGTGTTAGGTTTAGGGTTGGGATGAGGGTTAGGGTTAAGGTTAAGGGTTAAGGGTTAAGGGTTAGCGTTAGGGTTAGGGTTAGTCTTAGGATTAGGGTTAAGGTCAGGGTCAGGGTCAGGGTCAGTGTCAGGGTTAAGGTTAAGGT
>NW_027458171.1:50000-87500 GCF_050624435.1 Tenrec ecaudatus | reverse complement strand
TTAGGGTTAGGGTTATGTTTAGTGTTAGGGGTTAGGGGTTAGTGTTAGTGTTAGGGTTAGATTTAGGTTTAGGGTGAGGGTTAGGGTTAGGGTTAGGGGATAGGGGATAGGTTAGTATTAAGCTTAGGGTTAGGGATTAGGAGGTAGAGTTAGGGTTAGGTTAAGGGTTAGGGGTTAGGGTTAGGTTTAGGGGTTAGCTGTTAAGGTTAGATTTAGGTTTATAGTTAGGGTTATGGTAGGGTTAGGAGTTAGGGTTAGGGTTAGTGTTAAGGGTTAGGGATTAGGGTTAGGTTTAGGGTTAGGTTTAGGGGTTAGGGGTTAGGGTTAGGTTTAAGTTTATAGTTAGGGTTAGGGTAAAGTTAGGAGTTAGGTTTAGGGTTTGGGTTAGGGTTATATTTAGGGGTAGGGATAAGGTTTGGGGTTAAAGGTTAGGGATTAGGGTTAGGGTTAGGTTTAGGGTTAGTGTTAGGTTTAGGGTTAGGATTAAGGTTAGGTTTAGGGTTAGGGTTCAGTGTTCGGTTTAGGATTAGGGTAAAGGGTTAGGAGATAGGGTTAGGGTTAGTGTTATGGTTTGGGTTAGGGTTAAGGAGTTAGGGGTTAGGGTTAGGGTTAGGGTTGGGATTAGGGTAAGGGTTAGGGTTATGTATAAGGGTTAGGGGTTAGGCTTAGGGTTAGGGTTTAGGATTAGGGTTAGATTTAGGGGTTAGGGTAAGTTTTAGGGTTAGGTTTAAGGGTTAGGGTAGGGTTAGGATTAGGGTTAAGGATTAGGTGTTGGTGTTAGGGGTATGGTTAGGAGTACTGTTAGGGTTAGGGTTAGGAGTTAGGTGTTATTGTTAGCGGTAGGTTTATTGTTAGGTTTAGGGGTTAGTGTAGGCTTAGGGTTAGGTTTAGGATTTCGATGTTAGGGGTCAGGGGTTATGTTTGGTGTTAGGGTTAGGTTTAGGTTTAGGGTTAGAGTTTGGTTTAGGGTTAGCATTAGGGTTAGGGTTAGTGTTAGAGGATAGGGTTAGGGTTACTCTTAGGGTTAGGGGTTAGGGTTAGGGTTACTGTTAGGGGATAGGATTAGGTTTAGTGTTAGGTTTAGGGTTAGGTTTAGGGTTAGAGTTAGTTTTAGGGTTAGTGTTAGGGTTAGGGTTAGGGTTAGGATTAGGGTTAGGGGTTAGGGTTAGGTTTAGGGATAGGGTTAAGTTTAGTGTTAGCTTTAGGATTAGGGTAAGTGTTAGGGGTTAGGGTTATGGGTTAGGGTTAGGGTTAGGGTTTAGGATTACGGGTCAGGGTTAGGGTTAGGTTTAGGGTATGGGTTAGGGTTAGGCTTAGGTTAGGCTTAGGCTTATGCTTAGGTTTAGGGTTAGGGTATGGGTTAGACGTAGGATTAGGGTTAGGGTTAGGTTTAGGTTAAGGGTTAGGGTTAGGGTTAGGTTTTAGGGTAAGGGTTTAGAGTTAGGGTTAGGGATAGAGTTAGGGTTAGTGTTAGGGTTAGGTTAGGGTTAGGTTTAGAGTTAGGGTTAGGGTTAGGTTGGGGTTAGGGTTAGGGTTAGGGTTAGGCTTAAGGGTTAGGGTTAGGGTTAGGGTAAGGTCAGGGTCAGGGTTAGGGTTAGGGTTAAGATTTAGGGTTAGGTTTAGGGTTAGGGTTAGGGTTAGTGTTAGAGTTAGTGTTGTGGTTAGAGTTAGGGTTCAGGTTAAGGGTTAAGGGTTAGGGTTATGGCTAATGTTAAGGTCTAGGGTTACGATTAAGGTAAGGGTTGTGTTAGGGTTAGGGTTAGGTTTGGGGTTAAGGTTTAGGGTTAGGGTTAGTGTTAGGTTTAGGGTTAGGGTTAGGTTTTAGGGAAAGTGTTTAGGGTTAGGATTAGTGTTAGGGTTTAGGGTTAGGGTTAGGGTTAATGTTAGGGTTAGGTTAGGGTTAGGTTAGGGTTAGGTTGGGGTTAGTGTTTGGGATAGGGTTAAGGGTTAGTGTTAGGGTTAGGGTTAAGGGTTAAGTGTTAGGGTTAGGGTTAGGGTTAGGATTAGGGTTATAGTTAGAGGTTAGGTTTAGGGATAGGGTTAGGCTTAGGTTAGGCTTAGGCTTAGGGTTAGGGTTATGGTTAGTTTTAGGGTTAGGGTTACTGTTAGGGTTAGCGTTATGGTTAGTCTTAGGCTTTGGTTTACGGTTAGGGTTGAGGGTTAAGTTTTAGGGTTAGGGATAAGGGTTAAGGGTTATGGTTAGGGTTTTGGTTAGGTTTAGGGTTAGGGGTTAGCATTAAGGGTTAAGTTTAGGGTTAGGGTTAACCATTAAGTTTAGGGTTAGTATTAGGGTTAGGGTTATCCTTAGGCTTAGGGTTAGGCTTCGGCTTAGGCTTAGTGTTACGGTTAAGGTTAAGGTTAGGGTTAGGGTTAGCGCAAGGGTTAGGATTAGGGGATAAGGTTAGGCTTAGGGTTAGGGTTAGTGTCAGTGTCAGAGTCCGGGTCATTGTTAGGGTTAGGGTTAAGGTTTAGGATTAGGGTTTAGGTTTAGGGTTAGGGTTAGGCTTAGGGTTAGGGTTAAGGTTAAGGTTATGGTTAGTGTTAGAGTTAGGGTTTGGGTAAGGGTTAGGGTTAGAGTTAGCGTTAGCATTAAGGGTTAATGGTTAGGGTCGGCCTAGTGTTAAGGGCTAGGGTTAGGGTTAGGGTTAGGGCTAGGGTTAATGTTAGGGTTAGGGTTGTTAGGGTTAGGGTTTTAGGCTTTGGTTTAGGGTTGTTAGTGTTAGGTTTAGGGTTGTTAGGGTTAGGGTTGTTAGGGTTAGGGTAGGGTTGTTAGTGTTAGGTTTAGGGTTGTTAGGGTTAGGGTTAGGGTTGTTAGTGTTAGGGTTTGGGTAGTTAGGGTTAGTGTTAGGATTAGGGTTGTTAGGGTTATTAGGGTTAGGGTTAGGGTTAGGGTTAGGCTTAAGGTTAGGTTAAGGGTTAGGGTTAGGGTTAGAGTTAATGTTAAGGGTTAGGGGTAGGGTTAGGGTTAGGGTCAGGGTTAGGGTTAGTGTTAGTGTTAGGGGATAGGGTCAGGTTTAGTGTTAGTGTTTAGGGTTAGGGTTAGGGTTAGGGTTAGGATTAGGGTTGGGTTTAGGGTTAGGGTTAAGTTTAGTGTTAGGGTTAAAGTTTGGGTTAGTGTTAAGATTAGGGGTTAGGGTTATGGTTAGGTTTAGTTTTAGGTTTCGGTTTAGGGTTAGGGGTTAGAAGTTAGGGTTAGTCTTAGTGTTATGTTTAGGGTAGGGTTAGGTTTAGGGTAAGGGGTTAGGATTAGGGTTAGGTGTAGGGATTAGGGTTAGGGTTAGGGGTTAGAGGTTAGGAGATAGGGGTTAGTGGTTAGCGTAAGGGTTAGGGGTTAGTGGTTAGCGTAAGGGTTAGGATTACGAATAGTGTTAGGGGTTAGCGGTTAATGTTAGGATTAGGGTTAGGGTTAGGTTTAGTGGTAGGGTTAGGGATAAGGTTAGGGGTAGGGGTTATAGATTAGGGTTAGGGTTAGGTTTAGGGTTAGTTTTATAATGAGCATTAGGGTTAGGGTTAGGAGTTGGTTAGGGTTTGTGTTATGGTTAGGGTTAGGGCTAGGGATAAGGTTAGGGGTAGGTGTTATAGATTAGGTTTAGGATTAGGTTTAGGTTTAGCGTTAGGGTTAGGGTTTAGGGGTTAGGGTTAGCTTTAGGGTTAGGTTTAGGTTTAGTGTTAGGGTTAGGATTAGGGTTATGGTTAGGGTTAGGTTTTAGGGTTAGGGTTTAGGGTTAGGGTTAGGGTTAGAATTAGTGTTTAGGGTTAGGGTTAGGGTTAGGGATAGGGTTAGGGTTAGGGTTAGGGTTAGTGTTAGGGTTAGGCTTAGGCTTAGGGTTAGGGTTAGATTTAGGGTTAGGCTTAAGTTTAGGCTTACGCTTAGACTTAGGGTTAGGATTAGGTGTAGGTTTTAGGGTTAGGGCTTAGGGTTAGGATTAGGGTTTAGGGTAAGGGTTATGATTAGGGTTCGTTTTAGGGTTAGGTTTAGGGTTAGGGTTAACTGTTAAGGATTAGTGTAAGGGTTAAGGGCTAGGGTTAGCGTTAGGGTTAGGGTTAGAGTTAAGGGTTAAGGGTTAGGGTTAGGGTTAGGTTAGGTTTGGGGTTAAGGGTTAAGGGATAGGGTTAGGGTTAGGGTTAGTTTTTGGGGTTAGGGTTAGGCTTAGTGTTAGGCTTAGGCTTAGTGTTAGTCTTAGGCTTAGAGTTAGTTTTAGGGATAGGGTTAGGGTAAGTGTTAGGGTTAGGGGTTTGGGTTAGGGTTAGTGTTTAGGGTTAGGGTATAAGGTTAGGGTTTAGAGTTAGGGTTAGGGGTAGGGGTAGGTTTAGGGTAAGGGTTATGGTTAGGGTTAGTTTTAGGGTAAGGGTTAGGGTTAGTGTTAACTGTTAAGGATTAGGGTTAGGGTTAAGCGCTAGGGTTAGCGTTAGGGTTAGGGTTAAGGGTTAATGGTTAGGGTTAGGTTAAGGGTTAGGCTTACGTTTAGGCTTAGGCTTTGGGCTAGGGTTAGGTTTAGGGTTAGGCTTAAGTTTAGGCTTAGGTTTAGAGTTAGGGTTAGGGTTAGCTGTAGGTTTTAGGGTTAGGGTTTATTTTTAGGGTTACGGTTAGGGTTTAGGGTTAGGGTTAGGTTTGGTTTAGCGTTAGGGTTAGGGGTTAGGGTTCTGGTTAGGGTTAGGGTTAGGGTTAGGGTTAGGGTCAGGGTCAGGGTCAGAGTCAGGGTCAGTGTCACGTCAGGGTCAGGGTTAGGGTTAGGTTTTGGGTTAAGTGTTAGCTTTAGGGTTAGGTTTCGGGTTAGGGTTGGGATTAGAGTTAGGGTTAAGGGTTAAGGGTTAAGGGTTAGGGTTAGGGTTAGGGTCAGATTCAGGGTCAGGGTCAGGGTTAAGGGTTAGGGTTAGGGATAGGGTAAGGGTTGGGTTTAGGGTTATGGTTAGGTTTAGGGTAAGGGTTAAGGGTTAGGGTTAGGGTTATGGTTAGGGTTTAGGTTTAGGGATAGGATTAGGGTTAGGGTTAGGTGTAGGTTTTAGGGTTAGGGCTTAGGGTTAGGCTTAGGTTTAGGGTTAGGGTTAGAGTTAAGATTAGGGTTAGGGTTAAGTGTTAGGGTTAGGATTAGGTTTAAGAGTTAAGGGTTAAGAGTTAAGTGTTAAGGTTTAGGGTTAGGGTTAGGGTTAGGCCTAGGGTTATGGGTTAAGGGTTAAGGGTTAAGGGTTAAGGGTTAAGGGTTAAATTTAGGGTTAGGCTTAGGGGTAGGGTTAAGGGTTAGGGTTTTGGTTATTGTTAGGCTTAGGTTTAGGCTTAGGCTTAGGCTTAGGCTTAGGGTAGGTTTAGGTTTAGGGTTAGTGTTAAGTTTAGGCTTAGGCTTAGACTTAGGATTAGGGTTAGGTGTATGTTTTAGGTTTAGGGTTCAGGGTTAGGGTGAGGGTTAAGTGTTAGGGTTAGGGTTAGGGTTAAGAGTTAAGGGTTAAGGGTTAGGGTTAGGGTTAGGGTTAGGGGTTAGGGTTAAGGGTTAGGGATAGTTTAGGGTTAAGGGTTAGGTTTAGCGTTAGGGTTAGTGTTAGGGTTAGGGTTTGGTTTTAGGGTTAGGGTTTAGGGTTAGAGTTAGGGTAGGGATAGGGTTTAGGGTTAGGGTTGAGGATAGGGTAGGGTTAGGGTTAAGGTTAGGTTTAGTGTTAAGGTTAGGCTTAGGGTTAAGGTTAGTGTTAGGATTAGGTTTAGGTTTAGGGTTAAGTGTAAGGTTTAGGGTTCGGGTTAAGGGTTAATGTTTAAGGGTTAGGGTTAGGGTTAGGGTTAGTGTAGGGTTAGGGTTAGGGTTAGAGTTAGGGTTCGGGTTAAAGGTTAAGAGTTAAGTTTAGGCTTAGGGTTAAGGGCTATGTTTAGGGTTAGGTTGGGGTTAGAGTTAGGATTAGGGTTAGGGTTAGGTTTAAAGTTTAGGGTTAGGTTAGCGTTAGGTTTAGGGGTTAGGGTTAGGGTTTATGGTTAGGATTAGGGTTAGTGTTAGGGTTAGGGTTAGGGTTAAGAGTTAAGGGTTTATGGTTATGGTTAGGGTTAGGGGTTAGTGGTTAGGTTTAATGGTTATGGTTTAGGGTTAGGGTTAGGGTTAAGGGTTAGGGTTAGGTTTAGTCTTAGGTTTAGGTTTAGGGTAAGGTTAGGGTTTGGGGTTAGGGTTAGGGTTTGTGTTAGGGTTATGGTTAAGGTTAAGGTCAGGGTCAGGGTCAGAGTCAGGGTTAGGTTTAGGGTTTGTGTTATGGTTAGGGTTAAGGGTTAGGTTTTGGGTTAGGGTTAGGGTTAGTCTTTTGGGTTAGGGTTTAGGGTTAGGGTTAGGGTTTAGGGTTTGGGTTAGGGTTAGAGTTAGGTTTATGGTAATGGTTATGGTTATGGTTAATGTTAGGGTTAGGGTTAGGTTTAGCGGTAGGGTTAACTGCTAAGGATTAGGGTTAGGGTTAAGGGCTAGGGTTAGCGTTAGGGTTAAAGTTAGGGTTAGTGTTAAAGGGTAAGGGTTAGGGTTAGGGTTAGGTTTTGGTTTAGGGTTAAGAGTTAAGGGTTAGGGTTAGTGTTAGGCTTAGGTTTAGGCTTAGGCTTAGGGTTAGGTTTTGGTTTAGGGTAAGGCTTACGTTTAGGCTTATGCTTAGACTTAGGGTTAGGGTTAGGTGTAGGTTTTAGGGTTAGGCTTTAGGCTTAGGGTTAGGTTTAGTGTTAGTGTTAGGGTTAGGGTTAGGTGTAGGTGTTAGGGTTAGGGTTAGGGTTTAGGGTTAGGGTTGGGGTTAGCGTTAGGTTTTAGGGTTCGGGTTAGCTTTAGGGTTAGGATTAGGTTTAGGGTAAGGTTTTAGGGTTAGAGTTAGGGTTAGGTTTAGGGTTTAGGGTTAGGGTTAGGGTTAGTGTTAGGGTTAGGACTAGGGTTAGTGTTAGGGTTAGGGTTCGGGTTAAAGGTTAATGTTAGGTTTAGGGTTTGGGTTAAGGGCTAGGGTTAGGTTTAGATTGGGGTTAGGATTAGGGTTAAGGTTAGGTTTAAGGGTTAAGTGTTAGAGTTAGGGGTTAGGATTAAGGGTTAAGTGTTAGGGTTAGGGTTAGGGTTAAGTTTAGGTTTAGGCCAAGGTTTAGGCTTAGGCTTAGGGTTAGGGTTAGGGTTAGGGTTAGTGTTAGGGTTAGGGTTAGGGTTAGGTTTAGGTGTTAAGTTTAGGGTTTATGGTTAGGGTTGGGTTTAGGGTTAGGATTTAGGGTTAGGGTTAGGGTTAGTGTTAGCATTAGACTTAGTTTTAGGGGTAGGGTAAAGGGTTATGGTTTGGTTAGGGTTAGGGTTAGGGGTTAGGGTTAAGGGTTAAGGGTTAGGGTTAGGGTAGGGATAAGGGTTAGGGGTTAGGGTTAGGTTTAGGGTTAGGGTTAGGGTTAGGGTCAGGTCAGGGTCAGGGTCAGGTCAGGGTCAGAGTCAGGGTTAGGGTTAGGATTTGGGTTAGGGTTAAGGGTTAGGTTTAGGATTAAGGTTAGGCTTAGGTTTAGGGTTAGGTTAGGGTTAGGTTTTATGGTTAGGGTTTAAGTTTAGGGTTAGGGTTAGGTTATGGGTTTAAGGTTAGGGTTAGGGTTAGGCTTAGTGTTAGGCTTAGGCTTAGTGTAAGGATTAGGCTTAGGTTTGAAGTTACGGTTCGGGTTAAGGGTTAAGGGTTATCTTTAGGGTTAGGGTTAAGGTTAGTTTGGGGTTAGGGATAGGGTTAAGGGTTAGGGTTAGGGTTAGGCTTAGTGTTAGGCTTAGGCTTAGTGTTCAGATTAGGCTTAGGCTTTGTGTTACGTTTCGGGTTAAGGGTTAGCTTTAGGGTTATGGTTAAGGTTAGTTTGGGGTTAGGGATAGGGTTAGGGTTAGGGTTAAGAATTAAGGGTTAGGTTTAGGGATTAGGGTTAAGGGTTAAGGGTTAGGGTTAGGGTTAGTGTTAGGCTTAGGTTTAGGCTTCGGCTTAAGCATAGGCTTAGGGTTAGGGTTAGGGTTAGTGTTAGGGTTAGGGTTAGGGTTAGGTTTAGGTGTTAGGTTTAGGGTTTATGGTTAGGGTTGGGTTTAGGGTTAGGATTTAGGTTTAGGGTTAGGGTTAGTGTTAGCATTAGACTTAGTTTTAGAGGTAGGGTAAAGGGTTATGGTTTGGTTAGGGTTAGGGTTAGGGGTTAGGGTTAAGGGTTAAGGGTTAGGGTTAGGGTAGTGATAAGGGTTAGGGGTTAGGGTTAGGTTTAGGGTTAGGGTTAGGGTTAGGGTCAGGTCAGGGTCAGGGTCAGGTCAGGGTCAGAGTCAGGGTTAGGGTTAGGATTTGGGTTAGGGTTAGGGTTAAGGGTTAGGTTTAGGGATTAGGGTTAAGGGTTAAGGGTTAGGGTTAGGGTTAGTGTTAGGCTTAGGTTTAGGCTTCGGCTTAAGCATAGGCTTAGGGTTAGGGTTAGGGTTAGTGTTAGGGTTAGGGTTAGGGTTAGGGTTAGGTTTAGGTGTTAGGTTTAGGGTTTATGGTTAGGGTTGGGTTTAGGGTTAGGATTTAGGGTTAGGGTTAGGGTTAGTGTTAGCATTAGACTTAGTTTTAGAGGTAGGGTAAAGGGTTATGGTTTGGTTAGGGTTAGGGTTAGGGGTTAGGGTTAAGGTTTAAGGGTTAGGGTTAGGGTAGTGATAAGGGTTAGGGGTTAGGGTTAGGTTTAGGGTTAGGGTTAGGGTTAGGGTCAGGTCAGGGTCAGGGTCAGGTCAGGGTCAGAGTCAGGGTTAGGGTTAGGATTTGGGTTAGGGTTAGGGTTAAGGGTTAGGTTTAGGATTAAGGTTAGGCTTAGGTTTAGGGTTAGGTTAGGGTTAGGTTTTATGGTTAGGGTTTAAGTTTAGGGTTAGGGTTAGGTTATGGGTTTAAGGTTAGGGTTAGGGTTAGGCTTAGTGTTAGGCTTAGGCTTAGTGTAAGGATTAGGCTTAGGTTTAAAGTTACGGTTCGGGATAAGGGTTAAGGGTTATCTTTAGGGTTAGGGTTAAGGTTAGTTTGGGGTTAAGGATAGGGTTAAGGGTTAGGGTTAGGGTTAGGCTTAGTGCTAGGCTTAGGCTTAGTGTTCAGATTAGGCTTAGGCTTTGTGTTACGTTTCGGGTTAAGGGTTAGCTTTAGGGTTATGGTTAAGGTTAGTTTGGGGTTAGGGATAGGGTTAGGGTTAGGTTTAAGGGTTAAGGATTAAGGGTTAGGTTTAGGGATTAGGGTTAAGGGTTAGGGTTAGGGTTACTTCGGCTTAAGCATAGGCTTAGGGTTAGGGTTAGGGTTAGTGTTAGGGTTAGGGTTAGGGTTAGGTGCAGGTGTTAGGGTTAGGTTTTAGGGTTAGGGATGGGGTTAGGGTTTAGGGTTAGGGTTAGGGTTAGTGATAGTTTCAGGGTTAGGGTTAGGGGTAGGGTTAATGGTTAGAGTTAGGGTTAGGGTTAATTGTTAAGGGTTAAGGGTTATTTTTATGGTTAGGGTTAGTGGTTAGGGTTAAGGGTTAAAGGTTACGGTTAGGGTTAGGGTTAAAGGTGAGGGTTAGGTTTAGGCTTACGTTTAGGATTAGGTTAAGGGTTAGAGTTAGGGGTTATGGTTATGGTTATGGTTAGGGTTAGGGTTAGGATTAGGTTTAGGGTTAGGGTTAGGGTTAGGGACAGGGTAAGGTTCAGGGTCAGGGTGAGGTCAGGGTCAGAGTCACGGTTAGGTTTAGGGTTAGGGTTAGGGTTTGGTTTAGGGTTAGGCTTAGGCTTAGGCTTAGGGTTAAGGTTAGGGTTAGCATTAGAGTTAGGGTTAGGTTTAGGGTTAGGGTTAGGCTTAGGTTTAGTGTTAGGCTAGGGTTAAGTTTTAGGGTTAGGGTTTAGGGTTAGGGTTAGGGTTAGGTTATGGGTTTAAGGTTAGGGCTAGGGTTAGTGTTAAGGGTTAAGGTTAGAGTTAGGCTTAGTGTTAGGCTTAGGCTTAGTGTTAGGATTAGGCTTAGGCTTAGAGTTACGGTTCGGGTTAAGGGTTAAGGGTTATCTTTAGGGTTAGGTTTAAGTTTACTTTGGGGTTAGGGATAGGGTTAGGGATAGGGTTAAGGGTTAGGGTTAGGGTTAGGGTTAAGGGTTAAGGGTTAGGTTTAGGGGTTAGTGTTAAGGGTTAAGGGTTATGGTTAGGGTTAGGGTTAGCGGTTAGGGTTAAGGTTTAAAGGTTACGGTTAGGGTTAGGGTTAAGGGTGAGGGTTAGGTTTAGGCTTAGCTTTAGGATTATGGTAATGGTTCGGGTTAGGGGTGATGGTTAGGGTTAGGGTTATGGTTAGTGTTAGTTTTAGCGTTAGGGTTAGGGTTAGGGAAAAGGTCAGGTTCAGGGTCAGTGTCAGGTCAGGGTCAGAGTCAGCGTTAGGGTTAGTGTTTGGTTTAGGGTAAGGTTTAAGGGTTAGGTTTACGGTTTGGGTTAGGGTTAGGGTTAGGGTTAGGGTAAGGATTATGGCTAGGGTTAGTGTTAGGGTTAGCGTTAGTGTTAGGGTTAGGTTTAAGCGTTAGGTTTAGGGTTATGGTTTAGGGTTACGGTTAGGGTTAGGCTTAGGTTTAGGCTTAGGCTTAGGCCTAGGCTTAGGGTTAGGGTTAGGTTTAGGGTTAGGCTTAAGTTTAGGCTTAGGCTTAGACTTAGGTTTAAGATTAGGTGTAGGTTTTAGGGTTAGGGTTTAGGGTTAGTGTTAGGTTTAGGGTTAGGATTAGGGTAAGGGTTTAGGGTTAGGGTAATGGTTTAGGGTTAGGGTTAGTGTTAGGGTTAGGGTTAGGGTCAGTGTTAGTGTTAGGGTTAAGGTTAGAGTTAGGGTTTGGATTAAGGGTTAAGGTTTAGGTTTAGGGTTAGGTTTAAGGGCTAGGGTAATGGGTAGGTTGGGGTTAGGGTTAGGATTAGGGTTAGGGTTAGGGTTAAGGGTTAAGGGTTAGGTTTAGGGGTTAGGGTTAAGGATTAAGGGTTAGGGTTAGGGTTAGGGTTAGGCTTAAGTATAGGCTTAGGTTTAGACATAGGCTTAGTGTTAGGGTTAGGGTTACGGTTAGGATTAGTGTTAGGGTTAGGTGTTAGAGTTAGCGTTTAGGGTTAGGTTTGGGGTTAGGGTTAGGGTTAGGGTTTAGGGTTAGGGTTAGGGTTAGGGTTAGGGTTAGCGTTAGGGTTAGGGTTAGTGTTATGGGTAGGGTAATGGGTTAGGGTTAGGGTTAGGGTTAAGAGGTAAGGGTTAAGGGTTATGGTTTGGGTTAGGGTTAGGGTTAGGGTTTAGGCTTTAAGTGTTGGTTAAGGGTTAGGGTTAAGGGTTAAGGGTTAAATTTAGGGTTAGGGATAGGGGTTAGGCTTAAGGGTTAGGGTTTTGGTTATTGTTAGGCTTAGGTTTAGGCTTAGGCTTAGGCTTAGGCTTAGGCTTAGGGTAGGTTTAGGTTTAGGGTTAGTGTTAAATTTAGGCTTAGGCTTAGACTTAGGAGAAGGGTTAGGTGTATGTTTTAGGTTTAGGGTTCAGGGTTAGAGTGAGGGTTAAGTGTTAGGGTTAGGGTTAGTGTTAAGAGTTAAGGGTTAAGGGTTAGGGTTAGGGTTAGGGTTAGGGGATAGGGTTAAGGGTTAAGGGTTAGGGTTAGTGTTAGGGTTAAGGGTTAGGTTTAGCGTTAGGTTTAGTGTTAGGGTTAGGGTTTGGTTTTAGGGTTAGGGTTTAGGGTTAGAGTTAGGGTAGGGATAGGGTTTAGGGTTAGGGTTGGGGATAGGGTAGGGTTAGGGTTAAGGTTACGTTTAGTGTTAAGGTTAGGCTTAGGGTTAAGGTTAGTGTTAGGGTTAGGTTTAGTTTTAGGGTTAAGTGTAAGGTTTAGGGTTAGGGTTAAGGGTTAATGGTTAAGGGTTAGGGTTAGGGTTAGTGTTAGTGTTAGGGTTAGGTTTAGGGTTAGAGTTAGGGTTCGGGTTAAGGGTTAAGGGTTAAGTTTAGGCTTAGGGTTAAGGGCTATGTTTAGGGTTAGGTTGGGGTTAGAGTTATGATTAGGTTTAGGGTTAAGTTTAAAGGTTAGGGTTAGGTTAGGGTTAGGTTTAGGGGTTAGGGTTAGGGTTTATGTTTAGGATTAGGGTTAGTGTTAGGGTTAGGGTTAGGATAGGGGTACGGTTAAGGGTTAGGTTTAGGGTTAAGAGTTAAGGGTTTATGGTTATGGTTAGGATTAGGTTTAGGGGTTAGTGGTTAGGTTTAATGGTTATGGTTTAGGGTTAGGGTTAGGGTTAAGGGTTAGGGTTAGGTTTAGTCTTAGGTTTAGGTTTAGGGTAAGGTTAGGGTTTGGGGTTAGGGTTAGGGTTTGGGTTAGGGTTACGGTTAAGGTTAAGGTCAGGGTCAGGGTCAGGTCAGGGCCAGAGTCAGGGTTAGGTTTAGGGTTTGTGTTATGGTTAGGGTTAAGGGTTAGGTTTTGGGTTAGGGTTAGTGTTTTGGGTTAGGGTTTAGGGTTAGGGTTAGGGTTTAGGGTTTAGAGTTAGGGTTAGGGGTAGGGGTAGGTTTAGGGTAAGGGTTATGGTTAGGGTTAGTTTTAGGGTAAGGGTTAGGGTTAGTGTTAACTGTTAAGGATTAGGGTTAGGGTTAAGCGCTAGGGTTAGCGTTAGGGTTAGAGTTAAGGGTTAATGGTTAGGGTTAGGTTAAGGGTTAGGCTTATGTTTAGGCTTAGGCTTTGGGCTAGGGTTAGGTTTAGGGTTAGGCTTAAGTTTAGGCTTAGGTTTAGAGTTAGGGTTAGGGTTAGCTGTAGGTTTTAGGGTTAGGGTTTATTTTTAGGGTTACGGTTAGGGTTTAGGGTTAGGGTAGGTTTGGTTTAGCGTTAGGGTTAGGGGTTAGGGTTCTGGTTAGGGTTAGGGTTAGGGTTAGGGTCAGGGTCAGGGTCAGAGTCAGGGTCAGTGTCACGTCAGGGTCAGGGTTAGGGTTAGGTTTTGGGTTAAGTGTTAGCTTTAGGGTTAGGTTTCGGGTTAGGGTTGGGATTAGAGTTAGGGTTAAGGGTTAAGGGTTAAGGGTTAGGGTTAGGGTTAGGGTTAGGGTCAGATTCAGGGTCAGGGTCAGGGTTAAGGGTTAGGGTTAGGGATAGGGTAAGGGTTGGGTTTAGGGTTATGGTTAGGTTTAGGGTAAGGGTTAAGGGTTAGGGTTAGGGTTATGGTTAGGGTTTAGGTTTAGGGATAGGATTAGGGTTAGGGTTAGGTGTAGGTTTTAGGGTTAGGGCTTAGGGTTAGGCTTAGGTTTAGGGTTAGGGTTAGAGTTAAGATTAGGGTTAGGGTTAAGTGTTAGGGTTAGGATTAGGTTTAAGAGTTAAGGGTTAAGAGTTAAGTGTTAAGGTTTAGGGTTAGGGTTAGGGTTAGGCCTAGGGTTATGGGTTAAGGGTTAAGGGTTAGGGTTAGGGTTAGGGTTAGGGTTAGGGTTAAGGGTTAGCGTTAGGGTTAGTGTCAGGGATAGGGTTAGGTTTTAGGGTTCTGGTTTAAGGTTAGTGTTAGGTTTAGGGTTCGGGTTAGGGTTAAGGGTTAAGGTTTATTGTTAGCGTTAGGGTTAAAGGCTAGGGTTAGGGTTAAGTTTAGGGTTGGGCTTAGTGTTAGGGTTAAGGGTTAGGGTTAGGTTTAGTGTTAGGGTTAGAGTTAAGGGTTAAGGGTTAGGGTTCAGGTGAGGGTTAAGGGTGGGTTAGGGTTCGGATTAGGCTTAGAGTTAGGGTTAGGGTTAAGGCTAATGGTTAGGGTTAGGGTTACGGTTTCGGTTAGGGTTTGGTTTAGGGTTAGGCTTAGGCTTAGGCTTAGGCTTAGGGTTAAGGTTAGGGTTAGGGTTAGGGTTAGGTTTAGGGTTAGGGTTAGGCTTAGGTTTAGGGTTAGTTTAGGGTTAGGTTTTAGGGTTAGGTTTAGGCTTAGGTTATGGGTTTAAGGTTAGGGCTAGTGTTAGTGTTAAGGGTTAGAGTTAGGGTTAGGCTTAGTGTTAGGATTAGGCTTAGAGTTACGGTTCGGGTTGACGGTTAAACGTTATCTTTAGGGTTAGGGTTAAGGTTAGTTTGGGGTTAGTGATAGGGTTAGGGATAGGGTTAAGGGTTAGGGCTAGGGTTAGGGTTAAGGGTTCAGGGTTAAGGGTTAAGGGTTAGGTTTAGGGGTTAGGGTTAAGGGTTAAGGGTTATGGTTAGGGTTAGGGTTAGCGGTTAGGGTTAAGGGTTAAAGGTTACGGTTAGGGTTAGGGTTAAGGGTGAGGGTTAGGGTTAGGCTTAGGTTTAGGATTATGGTAAGGGTTCGGGTTAGGGGTTATGGTTATGGTTAGGGTTAGGTTTAGGGTTAGGGTTAGGGTTAGGGTTAGGGAAAAGGTCAGGTTCAGGGTCAGGGTCAGGTCAGGGTCAGAGTCAGCGTTAGGGTTAGTGTTTGGGTTAGGGTAAGGTTTAAGGGTTAGGTTTAGGGTTAGGGTTAGGGTTAGTGTTTAGGGTTAGGTATTAGGGTTAGGGTTAGGGTAAGGATTATGGCTAGGGTTAGTGTTAGGGTTAGCGTTAGTGTTAGGGTTAGGTTTAAGCGTTAGGTTTAAGGTTAGGGTTAGGTTTAGGGTTAGTGTTTAGGGTTAAGGTTAGGGTTAGGCTTAGGTTTAGGCTTAGGCTTAGGCCTAGGCTTAGGGTTAGGGTTAGGTTTAGGGTTAGGCTTAAGTTTAGGCTTAGGCTTAGACTTAGGGTTAGGATTAGGTGTAGGTTTTAGGGTTTAGGGTTAGGGTTAGGTTTAGGGTTAGGATTAGGGTAAGGGTTTAGGGTTAGGGTAATGGTTTAGGGTTAGGGTTAGTGTTAGGGTTAGGGTTAGGGGTAGGGTTAGTGTTAGGGTTAGGGTTAGAGTTAGGGTTCGGGTTAAGGTTTAGGTTTAGGGTTAGATTTAAGGGCTAGGGTTAATGTTAGGTTGGAGTTAGGGTTAGGATTAGGGTTAGGGCTAAGGGTTAAGGGTTAGGTTTAGGGGTAGGGTTAAGGGTTAAGGGTTAGGGTTAGGGTTAGGCTTAGGTTTAGGCTTAGGTTTAGACATAAGTTTAGTGTTAGGTTTAGGGTTACAGTTAGGATTAGTGTTAGGGTTAGGGTTAGCTATAGGTGTTAGAGTTAGGGTTTAGGGTTAGGCTTGGGGTTAGGGTTAGGGTTTAGGTTTAGGGATAGGGTTAGGGTTAGTGTTAGGGTTAGGGTTTGTGTTAGGGGAAGGGTAAAGGGTTAGGGTTAAGAGGTAAGGGTTATTGGTTATGGTTTGCGTTAGGGTTAGGGTTTAGGGTTAAGTGTAAGGGTTAAGGGTTAGTGTTAGGGTTGGGGTTAGGCTTAGGGTTAGGGTTAGGGTCAGGGTCAGGGTCAGGTTCAGCGTCAGGGTCAGGGTCAGAGTCAGGGTTAAGGATTAGGTTTAGGGTTAGGGTAAGGGTTAAGGTTAGGGTTTGGTTTAGGGTTAGGTTTAAGTATAGGCTTAAGTTTAGACATAGGCTTAGTGTTAGGGTTAGGGTTACGGTTAGGATTAGTGTTAGGGTTAGGGTTAGGTGTAGGTGTTAGAGTTAGCGTTTAGGGTTAGGTTTGGGCTTAGGGTTAGGGTTTAGGGTTAAGGTTAGGGTTAGGGTTAGGGTTAGGGTTAGTGTTAGGGTTAGGGTTAGTGTTATGGGTAGGGTAAAGGGTTAGGGTTAGGGTTAAGAGGTAAGGCTTAAGGGTTATGGTTAGGGTTAGGGTTTAGGGTTAAGTGGTAAGGGTTAAGGGTTAGGGTTAAGGGTTAAGGGTTAGATTTAGGGTTAGGGTTAGTGGTTAGGGTTAAGGGTTAGGCTTTTGGTTATTGTTAGGCTTAGGGTTAAGCTTAGGCTTTGGCTTAGACTTAGGCTTAGGCTTAGGGTAAGTTTAGGTTTAGGGTTAGGGTTATGTTTAGACTTAGGCTTAGGATTAGGGTTAGGTGTATGTTTTAGGTTTAGGGTTCAGGGGTAGGGTTATGGTTAAGTGTTAGGGTTAGTGTTAGGGTTAAGGGTAGGGTTAGGGTTAAGAGTTAAGGGTTAAGGGTTAGGGTTAGGGTTAGGGTTAGGGGTTAGGGTTAAGGGTTAAGGGTTAGGGTTATGGTTAGGGTTAAGGGTTAGGTTTAGCGTTAGGGCTAGTGTTAGGGTCAGGGTTTGGTTTTAGGGTTAGGGTTTAGGGTTAGAGTTAGGGTTAGTTATAGGGTTTAGGGTTAGGGTTAGGGATAGGGTAGGGTTAGGGTTAAGGTTAGGTTTAGTGTTAAGGTTAAGCTTAGGGTTAAAGTTAGTGTTAAGGTTAATTTTAGGTTTAAGGTTAAGTGTTAGGTTGAGGGTTAGAGTTAAGGGTTAATGGTTAAGGGTTTGGGTTAGGGTTAGGGTTAGGTTTAGGCTTAGGTTTAGGGTTAGGGTCAGGGTCAGGGTCACGGTCAGGGTCCGGGTCAGGGTTAAGGGTTAGGTTTAGGGTTAGGGTAAGAGTTAGGGTTAGGTTTAGGGTTAGGTTTAGCGTTAGGATAAGGGTAAGGGTTTAGGGTGAGGATAAGGGTTTAGGGTTAGTGTTAGAGTTAGGGTTAGGGTTAGTGTTAGGGTTAGGGTTAGGGTTAGAGTTAGGGTTCGGGTTAAGGGTTAAGGGTTAAGTTTAGGCTTAGGGTTAAGGGCTATGTTTAGGGTTAGGTTGGGGTTAGGGTTAGGATTAGGGTTTAGGTTAGGGTTAAGGGTTAGGGTTAGGTTAGGGTTAGGGTTAGGGTTAGGGTAAGGGTTAACGGTTAAGGGTTAGGGTTAGTGTTAGGCGTAGGTTTAGGCTTAGGCTTAGGCTTAGGCTTAGGTTTAGTGTTAGGGTTAGGGTTAGGGTTAGTTTTAGGGGTTAGGGTTAGGGTTTATGGTAAGGATTAGGGTTAGTGTTAGTGTTAGGATTAGGGTTAGGGGTACGGTTAAGGGTTAGGGTTAGGTTTAGGGTTAGGGTTAGGGTTAAGATTTAAGGGCTTATCGTTATTGTTAGGTTTAAGAGTTAAGGGTTTATAGTTATGGTTAGGGATAGGGGTTAGGGGTTAGCTTTAAGGGTTAAGGATTAGGGTTAGGGTTAGGGTTATGTTTAGTATTAGGTTTAGGGTTAGGGTAAGGTTAGGGTTAGGGGTTAGGGTTAGGGTTAGGGTTTGGGTTAGGGTTACGGTTATGTTTAGGGTCAGGGTCAGGGTCAGGTCAGGGTCAGAATCAGGGTTAGGTTTAGGGTTTGTGTTATGGTTATGAGTTTGGTTTAGGGTTAGGGTTAGGGTTAGGGTTAGTGTTTAGGGTTAGGTTTTAGGGTTAGGGTTGGGGTTAGGGTTAGGGTTTAGGGTTATGGTTAGGGTTAGCGTTAGGGTTAGGTTTTTGGTAATGGTTATGGTTCTGGTTAGTGTTAGGGTTAGGGTTAGGGTTAGCATTAGGGTTAACTGCTAAGGATTAGGGTTAGATTTAAGGGCTAGGGTTAGCGTTAGGGTTAAGGTTAGGGTTAGGGTTTGGGGTTAGGGTTAAGAGTTAAGGGTTATGGTTAGGGTTAGGTTTAGGCTTAGGTTTAGGCTTAGGCTTAGGGTTAGGGTTAGGTTTAGGGTAAGGCTTAAGTTTAGGTTTAGGCTTAGACTTAGGTTTAGGGTTAGGTGTAGGATTTAGGGTTAGGGTTTAGGTTAGGGTTAGGTTTAGTGTTAGGGTTAGGGTTAGGGTTAGGTGTAGGTGTTAGGGTTAGGGTTAGGGTTTAGGGTTAGGGTTTGGGTTAGCGTTAGGTTTTAGGGTTAGGTTTAGGGTTAGGATTAGGTTTAGGGTAAGGTTTTAGGGTTAGAGTTAGTGTTAGGTTTAGGGGTTAGGGTTAGTGTTAGTGTTAGGGTTAGGGTTAGGTGTAGGTGTTAGGGTTAGGATTTAGGGTTAGGGTTGGGGTTAGGGTTAGGGTTTAGGGTTAGTGTTAGCGTTAGTGTTAGTTTTAGGGTTAGAGTTAGGGGTATGGTTAAGGGTTAGAGTTAGTGTTAGGGTTAATAGTTAAGGGTTAAGAGTTAAGGGTTATGTTTAGGGTGAGGGTTAGGGTTAGAGGTTAGGGTTAAGAGTTAAAGGTTACGGTTAGGGTTAGAGTTAAGGGTGAGGGTTAGGTTTAGGCTTAGGTTTAGGATTAGGGTAAGGGTTAGGGTTAGGGGTTATAGTTAGGGTTAGGTTTAGGGTTAGGTTTAGGGTTAGGGACAGGGTCAGGTTCAGGGTTAGGGTCAAGTCAGGGTCAGAGTCAGGGTTAGGGTTAGTGTTTGGGTTAGGGTTAGGTTTAAGGGTTAGGTTTAGGGTTAGTGTTAGGGTTAGGGTTAGGTTTAGCGTAAGGATTATGGTTAGTGTTAGTGTTAGGGTTAGCTTTAGTGTTAGGGTTAGGGTTAAGGGTTAAGGGTTAGGCTTAGGTTTAGGCTTCGGCTTAGGCCTAGGCTTAGGGTTAGGGTTAGGTTTACGGTTAGGCTTAAGTTTAGGCTTAGGCTTAGACTTCGGGGTAGGATTAGGTGTAGGTTTTAGGGTTAGGGTTAGTTTTAGGGTTAAGATTAGAGTAAGGGTTTAGGGTTAGGGTAAGGGTTTAGGGTTAGGGCTAGTGTTAGGCTTAGGGTTAGGGTTAGTGTTAGTGTTAGGCTTAGGGTTAGAGTTAGGGTTCGGGTTAAGGGTTAAGGTTTAGGATTAGGGTTAGGGTTAAGGGCTAGATTTGGGTTAGGTTTGGGTTAGGGTTAGGATTAGGGTTAGGGTTAGGTTTAAGGGTTAGGGTTAGGGTTAGGGTTAAGTGTTAACGGTTAAGTTTAGGGGTTAGGGTTAAGGGTTAAGGGTTAGGGTTAGGGTTATGTTAGGGTTAGGGTTAGGCTTAGGTTTAGGCTTAGGTTTAGACATAGGCTTAGTGTTAGGGTTACGGTTAGGATTAGTGTTAAGGTTAGGGTTAGGTATAGGTGTTAGAGTTAGGGTTTAGGGTTAGGGTTGGGAATAGGGTTAGGGTTTTGGGTTAGGGATAGGGTTAGGGTTAGTGTTAGGGTTAGGGTTTGTGTTAGGAGAAGGGTAAAGGGTTAGGGTTAGGGTCAAGAGTAAGGGTTAAGGGTTATTGTTTGGGTTAGGGTTAGGGTTTAGGGTTAAGTGTTAAGGGTTAAGGGTTAGGGTTAGGGTTAGGGTCAGTGTCATGGTCAGGGTCAGGGTCAGAGTCAAGGTTAAGGATTAGGGTTAGGGTTAGGGTTAGGGTTAGGGTAAGGGTTAGGGTTAGGGTTAGGTGTAGGTGTTAGAGTTAGGGTTTAGGGTTAGGGTTGGTGTTAGGGTTAGGGTTAGTGTTAGGGTTAGGGTTAGTGTTAGGGGTAGGGTAAAGTGTTAGGGTTAGTGTTAAGAGGTAAGGTTTAAGGGTTATGGTTTGGGTTAGGGTTAGGATTAGGGTTTAGTGTTAAGTGTTAAGGGTTAAGGGTTAGGGTTAAGGGTTAAGGGTTAGATAGGGTTAGGGTTAGGGGTTAGGGTTAAGGGTTAAGGGTTAGGGTTTTGGTTATTGTTAGGCTTAGGTTTAGGCTTAGGCTTAGACTTAGGCTTAGACTTAGGTTAGGTTTTGGTTTAGGGTTAGGGTTAAGTTTAGCCTTAGGCTTAGGATTAGGGTTAGGTGTATGTTTTAGGTTTAGGGTTCAGGGTTAGGGTTAGGGTTAAGTGTTAGGGTTAGTGTTAGGGTTAGGGTTAGGGTTAAGAGTTAAGGGTTAAGGGTTAAGGTTAGGGTTAGGGTTAGGGTTAGGGGTTAGGGTTAAGGGTTAAGGGTTAGGGTTAGGTTTAGGGTTAAGGGTTAGGTTTAGCGTTAGGGTTAGTGTTAGGGTTAGGTTTTGGTTTTAGGGTTAGGGTTTAGGGTTAGAGTTAGGGTTAGGGATAGGGTTTAAGGTTAGGGTTAGGGATAGGGTAGGGTTAGGGTTAAGGTTAGGTTTAATGTTAAGGTTAGGCTTAGGGTTAAGGTTAGTGTTAGGGTTAGGTTTAGGTTTAAGGATAAGTGTTAGGTTGAGGATTAGGGTTAAGGATTAATGGTTAAGGGTTAGGGTTAGGGTTAGGGTTAGGGTTAGGGTTAGGTTTAGGCTTAGGTTTAGTGTTAGTGTCAGGGTCAGGGTCACGGTCAGGGTCCTGGTCCGGGTTAAAGGTTAGGTTTAGGGTTAGGGTAAGTGTTAGGGTTAGGTTTAGGTTTAGGTTTAGCATTAGGATTAGGGTAAGGGTTTAGGGTTCGGGTTAGGGTTTAGGGTTAGTGTTAGAGTTAGGGTTAGGGTTAGTGTTAGGGTTAGAGTTAGGGTTCGGGTTAAGGGTTAAGGGTTAAGTTTAGGCTTAGGGTTAAGGGCTATGTTTAGGGTTAGGTTGGGGTTAGGGTTAGGATTAGGGTTAGGGTAAGGGTTAAGGGTTAGGGTTAGATTAGGGTTAGGGTTAGGGTTAGGGTAAGGGTTAAGGGGTAAGTGTTAAGGGTTAGGGCTAGGGTTAAGGGTTAGGCGTAACATTTAAAGGTTAGGGTTAGGGTTAGTGTTAGGCTTAGGTTTAGGCTTAGGCTTAGGCTTAGGCTTAGTTTTAGTGTTAGGGTTAGGGTTAGGGTTAGGTTTAGGGGTTAGGGTTAGGGTTAGTGTTAGGGTTAGGGGTACGGTTAAGGGTTAGGGTTAGGCTTAGGTTTAGGGATAGGGTTAAGAGTTAAGGGTTTATCGTTATGGTTAGGGTTAGTGTTAGTGTTAGGGGTTAGGGGTTAGCTTTAAGGGTTAAGGTTTAGGGATAGGGTTAGGGTTATTGTTAGACTTAGGGTTAGGGTTATGTGTAGGGTTAAGGGCTAGAGTTAGGGTTAGGGTTAATAGTTAAGGGTTAAGGGTTTTGGTTAGGGTGAGGGTTAGGGTTAGCGGTTAGGGTTAAGGGTTAAAGGTTATGGTTAGGGTTAAGGGTGAGGGTTAGGTTTAGGCTTAGGTTTAGGATTAGGGTAAGGGTTAGGGTTAGTTTTAGGGGTTAGGGTTAGGGTTTATGGTAAGGATTAGGGTTAGTGTTAGTGTTAGGATTAGGGTTAGGGGTACGGTTAAGGGTTAGGGTTAGGTTTAGTGTTAGGGTTAGGGTTAAGAGATAAGGGTTTATAGTTATGGTTAGGGATAGGGGTTAGGGGTTAGCTTTAAGGGTTAAGGATTAGGGTTGGGTTAGGGTTATGTTTAGTATTAGGTTTAGGGTTAGGTTAAGGTTAGGGTTAGGGGTTAGGGTTAGGGTTAGGGTTTGGGTTAGGGTTACGGTTATGTTTAGGGTCAGGGTCAGGGTCAGGTCAGGGTCAGAATCAGGGTTAGGTTTAGGGTTTGTGTTATGGTTATGAGTTTGGTTTAGGGTTAGGGTTAGGGTTAGGGTTAGTGTTTAGGGTTAGGTTTTAGGGTTAGGGTTGGGGTTAGGGTTAGGGTTTAGGGTTATGGTTAGGGTTAGGGTTAGGTTTTTGGTAATGGTTATGGTTCTGGTTAGTGTTAGGGTTAGGGTTAGGGTTAGCATTAGGGTTAACTGCTAAGGATTAGGGTTAGATTTAAGGGCTAGGGTTAGCGTTAGGGTTAAGGTTAGGGTTAGGGTTTGGGGTTAGGGTTAAGAGTTAAGGGTTATGGTTAGGGTTAGGTTTAGGCTTAGGTTTAGGCTTAGGCTTAGGGTTAGGGTTAGGTTTAGGGTAAGGCTTAAGTTTAGGTTTAGGCTTAGACTTAGGTTTAGGGTTAGGTGTAGGATTTAGGGTTAGGGTTTAGGTTAGGGTTAGGTTTAGTGTTAGGGTTAGGGTTAGGGTTAGGTGTAGGTGTTAGGGTTAGGGTTAGGGTTTAGGGTTAGGGTTTGGGTTAGCGTTAGGTTTTAGGGTTAGGTTTAGGGTTAGGATTAGGGTTAGGGTAAGGTTTTAGGGTTAGAGTTAGTGTTAGGTTTAGGGGTTAGGGTTAGGGTTAGTGTTAGTGTTAGGGTTAGGGTTAGGTGTAGGTGTTAGGGTTAGGATTTAGGGTTAGGGTTGGGGTTAGGGTTAGGGTTCAAGGTTAGTGTTAGCGTTAGTGTTAGTTTTAGGGTTAGAGTTAGGGGTATGGTTAAGGGTTAGAGTTAGTGTTAGGGTTAATAGTTAAGGGTTAAGAGTTAAGGGTTATGTTTAGGGTGAGGGTAAGGGTTAGCGGTTAGGGTTAAGGGTTAAAGGTTACGGTTAGGGTTAGGGTTAAGGGTGAGGGTTAGGTTTAAGCTTAGGTTTAGGATTAGGGTAAGGGTTAGGGTTAGGGGTTATAGTTAGGGTTAGGGTTAGGGTTAGGGTTAGGTTTAGGGTTAGGTTTAGAGTTAGGGACAGGGTCAGGTTCAGGGTTAGGGTCAAGTCAGGGTCAGAGTCAGGGCTAGGGTTAGTGTTTGGGTTAGGGTTAGGTTTAAGGGTTAGGTTTAGGGTTAGTGTTAGGGTTAGGGTTAGGTTTAGCGCAAGGATTATGGTTAGGGTTAGTGTTAGGGTTAGCTTTAGTGTTAGGGTTAGGGTTAAGGGTTAAGGGTTAGGCTTAGGTTTAGGCTTCGGCTTAGGCCTAGGCTTAGGGTTAGGGTTAGGTTTACGGTTAGGCTTAAGTTTAGGCTTAGGCTTAGACTTAGGGGTAGGATTAGGTGTAGGTTTTAGGGTTAGGGTTAGTTTTAGGGTTAAGATTAGAGTAAGGGTTTAGGGTTAGGGTAAGGGTTTAGGGTTAGGGCTAGTGTTAGGCTTAGGGTTAGTGTTAGTGTTAGTGTTAGGGTTAGGGTTAGAGTTAGGGTTCGGGTTAAGGGTTAAGGTTTAGGATTAGGGTTAGGGTTAAGGGCTAGATTTGGGTTAGGTTTGGGTTAGGGTTAGGATTAGGGTTAGGGTTAGGTTTAAGGGTTAGGGTTAGGGTTAAGTGTTAACGGTTAAGTTTAGGGGTTAGGGTTAAGGGTTAAGGGTTAGGGTTAGGGTTATGTTAGGGTTAGGGTTAGGCTTAGGTTTAGGCTTAGGTTTAGACTTAGGCTTAGTGTTAGGGTTAGGGTTACCGTTAGGATTAGTGTTAAGGTTAGGGTTAGGTATAGGTGTTAGAGTTAGGGTTTAGGGTTAGGGTTGGGGTTAGTGTTAGGGTATAGAGTTAGGGATAGGGTTAGGGTTAGTGTGAGGGTTAGGGTTTGTGTTAGGAGAAGGGTAAAGTGTTAGGGTTAGGGTTAGGGTTAAGAGGTAAGGGTTAAGTGTTATGGTTTGGGTTAGTGTTAGGGTTTAGGGTTAAGTGTTAAGGGTTAGGATTAGGGTTAGGGTTAGGCATAGGGTTAGGGTTAGGGTCAGGGTCATGGTCAGGGTCAGGGTCAGAGTCAGGGTTAAGGATTAGGGTTAGTGTTAGGGTAAGGTTTAGGGTTAGGGTTAGGGTTAGGCTTACGTATAGGCTTAGGTTTAGACATAGGCTTAGTGTTTGGGTTAGGGTTACGGTAAGGATTAGTGTTAGGGTTAGGGTTAGGTATAGGTGTTAGAGTTAGGGTTTAGTGTTAGGGTTGGGGTTAGGGTTAGGGTATAGAGTTAGGGATAGGGTTAGGGTTAGTGTGAGGGTTAGGGTTTGTGTTAGGAGAAGGGTAAAGTGTTAGGGTTAGGGTTAAGAGATAAGGGCTAAGTGTTATGGTTTGGGTTAGGGTTTAGGGTTAAGTGTTAAGGGTTAATGGTTAGGGTTAGGGTTAGGGTTAGGCATAGGGTTAGGGTTAGGGTCAGGGTCATGGTCAGGGTCAGGGTCAGGGTCAGAGTCAGGGTTAAGGATTAGGGTTAGTGTTAGGGTAAGGTTTAGGGTTAGGGTTAGGGTTAGGCTTACGTATAGGCTTAGTATTAGACATAGGCTTAGTGTTTGGGTTAGGGTTACGGTTAGGCTTAGTGTTAGGGTTAGGGTTAGGGTTAGGTGTAGGTGTTAGAGTTAGGGTTTAGAGTTAGGGTTGGTGTTAGGGTTAGGGTTGGGGTTAGGGTTAGGGTTTAGGGTTAGGGATAGGGTTAGGGTTAGTGTTAGGTTTTGGGTTTGTGTTAGGAGAAGGGTAAAGGGTTAGGGTTACGGTTAGGGTTAAGAGGTAAGGATTAAGGGTTATGGTTAGGGTTAGGGTTTAGGGTTAAGTGTTAAGGGTTAAGGGTTAGGGTTAAGGGTTAAGGGTTAGATTTAGGGTTAGGGTTAGTGGTTAGGGTTAAGGGTTAGGCTTTTGGTTATTGTTAGGCTTAGGTTTAAGCTTAGGCTTTGGCTTAGACTTAGGCTTAGGCTTAGGGTAAGTTTAGGTTTAGGGTTATGTTTAGACTTAGGCTTAGGATTAGGGTTAGGTGTATGTTTTAGGTTTAGGGTTCAGGGGTAGGGTTATGGTTAAGTGTTAGGGTTAGTGTTAGGGTTAAGGTTAGGGTTAGGGTTAAGAGTTAAGGGTTAAGGGTTAGGGTTAGGGTTAGGGTTAGGGGTTAGGGTTAAGGGTTAGGGTTATAGTTAGGGTTAAGGGTTAGGTTTAGCGTTAGGGCTAGTGTTAGGGTCAGGGTTTGGTTTTAGGGTTAGGGTTTAGGGTTAGAGTTAGGGTTAGTTATAGGGTTTAGGGTTAGGGTTAGGGATAGGGTAGGGTTAGGGTTAAGGTTAGGTTTAGTGTTAAGGTTAGGGTTAGGTATAGGTGTTAGAGTTAGGGTTTAGAGTTAGGGTTGGGGTTAGGGTTAGGGTTTAGGGTTAGTGTTAGCGTTAGTGTTAGTTTTAGGGTTAGAGTTAGGGGTATGGTTAAGGGTTAGAGTTAGTGTTAGGGTTAATAGTTAAGGGTTAATGTTAAGGGTTATGTTTAGGGTGAGGGTTAGGGTTAGAGGTTAGGGTTAAGGGTTAAAGGTTACGGTTAGGGTTAGAGTTAAGGGTGAGGGTTAGGTTTAGGCTTAGGTTTAGGATTAGGGTAAGGGTTAGGGTTAGGGGTTATAGTTAGGGTTGGGTTAGGGTTAGGGTTAAGTTTAGGGTTAGGGACAGGGTCAGATTCAGGGTTAGGGTCAAGTCAGGGTCAGAGTCAGGGTTAGGGTTAGTGTTTGGGTTAGGGTTAGGTTTAAGGGTTAGGTTTAGGGTTAGTGTTAGGGTTAGGGTTAGGTTTAGCGTAAGGATTATGGTTAGGGTTAGTGTTAGGGTTAGCTTTAGTGTTAGGGTTAGGGTTAAGGGTTAAGGGTTAGGCTTAGGTTTAGGCTTCGGCTTAGGCCTAGGCTTAGGGTTAGGGTTAGGTTTACGGTTAGGCTTAAGTTTAGGCTTAGACTTCGGGGTAGGATTAGGTGTAGGTTTTAGGGTTAGGGTTAGTTTTAGGGTTAAGATTAGAGTAAGGGTTTAGGGTTAGGGTAAGGGTTTAGGGTTAGGGCTAGTGTTAGGCTTAGGGTTAGGGTTAGTGTTAGTGTTAGGGTTAGGGTTAGAGTTAGGGTTCGGGTTAAGGGTTAAGGTTTAGGATTAGGGTTAGGGTTAAGGGCTAGATTTGGGTTAGGTTTGGGTTAGGGTTAGGATTAGGGTTAGGGTTAGGTTTAAGGGTTAGGGTTAGGGTTAGGGTTAAGTGTTAACGGTTAAGTTTAGGGGTTAGGGTTAAGGGTTAAGGGTTAGGGTTAGGGTTATGTTAGGGTTAGGGTTAGGCTTAGGTTTAGGCTTAGGTTTAGACATAGGCTTAGTGTTAGGGTTACGGTTACGGTTAGGATTAGTGTTAAGGTTAGGGTTAGGTATAGGTGTTAGAGTTAGGGTTTAGGGTTAGGGTTGGGAATAGGGTTAGGGTTTTGGGTTAGGGATAGGGTTAGGGTTAGTGTTAGGGTTAGGGTTTGTGTTAGGAGAAGGGTAAAGGGTTAGGGTTAGCGTCAAGAGTAAGGGTTAAGGGTTATTGTTTGGGTTAGGGTTAGGGTTTAGGGTTAAGTGTTAAGGGTTAAGGGTTAGGGTTAGGGTTAGGGTCAGTGTCATGGTCAGGGTCAGGGTCAGAGTCAGGGTTAAGGATTAGGGTTAGGGTTAGGGTTAGGGTTAGGGTAAGGGTTAGGGTTAGGGTTAGGTGTAGGTGTTAGAGTTAGGGTTTAGGGTTAGGGTTGGTGTTAGGGTTAGGGTTAGTGTTAGGGTTAGGGTTAGTGTTAGGGGTAGGGTAAAGTGTTAGGGTTAGTGTTAAGAGGTAAGGTTTAAGGGTTATGGTTTGGGTTAGCGTTAGGATTAGGGTTTAGTGTTAAGTGTTAAGGGTTAAGGGTTAGGGTTAAGGGTTAAGGGTTAGATAGGGTTAGGGTTAGGGGTTAGGGTTAAGGGTTAAGGGTTAGGGTTTTGGTTATTGTTAGGCTTAGGTTTAGGCTTAGGCTTAGACTTAGGCTTAGGCTTAGGTTAGGTTTTGGTTTAGGGTTAGGGTTAAGTTTAGGCTTAGGCTTAGGATTAGGGTTAGGTGTATGTTTTAGGTTTAGGGTTCAGGGTTAGGGTTAGGGTTAAGTGTTAGGGTTAGGGTTAGGGTTAAGAGTTAAGGGTTAAGGGTTAAGGTTAGGGTTAGGGTTAGGGGTTAGGGTTAAGGGTTAAGGGTTAGGGTTAGGGTTAGGGTTAAGGGTTAGGTTTAGCGTTAGGGTTAGTGTTAGGGTTAGGTTTTGGTTTTAGGGTTAGGGTTTAGGGTTAGAGTTAGGGTTAGGGATAGGGTTTAAGGTTAGGGTTAGGGATAGGGTAGGGTTAGGGTTAAGGTTAGGTTTAATGTTAAGGTTAGGCTTAGGGTTAAGGTTAGTGTTAGGGTTAGGTTTAGGTTTAAGGATAAGTGTTAGGTTGAGGATTAGGGTTAAGGATTAATGGTTAAGGGTTAGGGTTAGGGTTAGGGTTAGGGTTAGGGTTAGGTTTAGGCTTAGGTTTAGTGTTAGTGTCAGGGTCAGGGTCACGGTCAGGGCCCTGGTCCGGGTTAAAGGTTAGGTTTAGGGTTAGGGTAAGTGTTAGGGTTAGGTTTAGGGTTAGGTTTAGCATTAGGATTAGGGTAAGGGTTTAGGGTTCGGGTTAGGGTTTAGGGTTAGTGTTAGAGTTAGGGTTAGGGTTAGTGTTAGGGTTAGAGTTAGGGTTCGGGTTAAGGGTTAAGGGTTACGTTTAGGCTTAGGGTTAAGGGCTATGTTTAGGGTTAGGTTGGGGTTAGGGTTAGGATTAGGGTTATAGGGTAAGGGTTAAGGGTTAGGGTTAGGTTAGGGTTAGGGTTAGGGTTAGGGTAAGGGTTAAGGGTTAAGTGTTAAGGGTTAGGGCTAGGGTTAAGGGTTAGGCGTAACGGTTAAGGGTTAGGGTTAGGGTTAGTGTTAGGCTTAGGTTTAGGCTTAGGCTTAGGCTTAGGCTTAGGTTTAGTGTTAGGGTTAGGGTTAGGGTTAGGGTTAGGTTTAGGGGTTAGGGTTAGGGTTAGTGTTAGGCTTAGGGGTACGGTTAAGGGTTAGGGTTAGGCTTAGGTTTAGGGTTAGGGTTAAGAGTTAAGGGTTTATCGTTATGGTTAGGGTTAGTGTTAGGGTTAGGGGTTAGGGGTTAGCTTTAAGGGTTAAGGTTTAGGGTTAGGGTTAGTGTTAGACTTAGGGTTAGGGTTATGGGTAGGGTTAAGGGCTAGAGTTAGGGTTAGGGTTAATAGTTAAGGGATAAGGGTTTTGGTTAGGGTGAGGGTTAGGGTTAGGGTTAGCGGTTAGGGTTAAGGGTTAAAGGTTATGGTTAGGGTTAAGGGTGAGGGTTAGGTTTAGGCTTAGGTTTAGGATTAGGGTAAGGGTTAGGGTTAGTTTTAGGGGTTAGGGTTAGGGTTTATGGTAAGGATTAGGGTTAGTGTTAGTGTTAGGATTAGGGTTAGGGGTACGGTTAAGGGTTAGAGTTAGGTTTAGGGTTAGGGTTAGGGTTAAGAGATAAGGGTTTATAGTTATGGTTAGGGATAGGGGTTAGGGGTTAGCTTTAAGGGTTAAGGATTAGGGTTAGGGTTAGGGTTATGTTTAGTATTAGGTTTAGGGTTAGGGTAAGGTTAGGGTTAGGGGTTAGGGTTAGGGTTAGGGTTTGGGTTAGGGTTACGGTTATGTTTAGGGTCAGGTCAGGGTCAGAATCAGGGTTAGGTTTAGGGTTTGTGTTATGGTTATGAGTTTGGTTTAGGGTTAGGGTTAGGGTTAGGGTTAGTGTTTAGGGTTAGGTTTTAGGGTTAGGGTTGGGGTTAGGGTTAGGGTTTAGGGTTATGGTTAGGGTTAGGATTAGGGTTAGGTTTTTGGTAATGGTTATGGTTCTGGTTAGTGTTAGGGTTAGGGTTAGGGTTAGCATTAGGGTTAACTGCTAAGGATTAGGGTAAGATTTAAGGGCTAGGGTTAGCGTTAGGGTTAAGGTTAGGGTTAGGGTTTGGGGTTAGGGTTAAGAGTTAAGGGTTATGGTTAGGGTTAGGTTTAGGCTTAGGTTTAGGCTTAGGCTTAGGGTTAGGGTTAGGTTTAGGGTAAGGCTTAAGTTTAGGTTTAGGCTTAGACTTAGGTTTAGGGTTAGGTGTAGGATTTAGGGTTAGGGTTTAGGTTAGGGTTAGGTTTAGTGTTAGGGTTAGGGTTAGGGTTAGGTGTAGGTGTTAGGGTTAGGTTTAGGGTTTAGGGTTAGGGTTTGGGTTAGCGTTAGGTTTTAGGGTTAGGTTTAGGGTTAGGATTAGGTTTAGGGTAAGGTTTTAGGGTTAGAGTTAGTGTTAGGTTTAGGGGTTAGGGTTAGTGTTAGTGTTAGGGTTAGGGTTAGGTGTAGGTGTTAGGGTTAGGATTTAGGGTTAGGGTTGGGGTTAGGGTTAGGGTTTAGGGTTAGTGTTAGCGTTAGTGTTAGTTTTAGGGTTAGAGTTAGGGGTATGGTTAAGGGTTAGAGTTAGTGTTAGGGTTAATAGTTAAGGGTTAAGAGTTAAGGGTTATGTTTAGGGTGAGGGTTAGGGTTAGCGGTTAGGGTTAAGGGTTAAAGGTTACGGTTAGGGTTAGAGTTAAGGGTGAGGGTTAGGTTTAGGCTTAGGTTTAGGATTAGGGTAAGGGTTAGGGTTAGGGGTTATAGTTAGGGTTAGGGTTAGGGTTAGGTTTAGGGTTAGGTTTAGGGTTAGGGACAGGGTCAGGTTCAGGGTTAGGGTCAAGTCAGGGTCAGAGTCAGGGTTAGGGTTAGTGTTTGGGTTAGGGTTAGGTTTAAGGGTTAGGTTTAGGGTTAGTGTTAGGGTTAGGGTTAGGTTTAGCGTAAGGATTATGGTTAGGGTTAGTGTTAGGGTTAGCTTTAGTGTTAGGGTTAGGGTTAAGGGTTAAGGGTTAGGCTTAGGTTTAGGCTTCGGCTTAGGCCTAGGCTTAGGGTTAGGGTTAGGTTTACGGTTAGGCTTAAGTTTAGGCTTAGGCTTAGACTTCGGGGTAGGATTAGGTGTAGGTTTTAGGGTTAGGGTTAGTTTTAGGGTTAAGATTAGAGTAAGGGTTTAGGGTTAGGGTAAGGGTTTAGGGTTAGGGCTAGTGTTAGGCTTAGGGTTAGGGTTAGTGTTAGTGTTAGGGTTAGGGTTAGAGTTAGGGTTCGGGTTAAGGGTTAAGGTTTAGGATTAGGGTTAGGGTTAAGGGCTAGATTTGGGTTAGGTTTGGGTTAGGGTTAGGATTAGGGTTAGGGTTAGGTTTAAGGGTTAGGGTTAGGGTTAGGGTTAAGTGTTAACGGTTAAGTTTAGGGGTTAGGGTTAAGGGTTAAGGGTTAGGGTTAGGGTTATGTTAGGGTTAGGGTTAGGCTTAGGTTTAGGCTTAGGTTTAGACATAGGCTTAGTGTTAGGGTTACGGTTACGGTTAGGATTAGTGTTAAGGTTAGGGTTAGGTATAGGTGTTAGAGTTAGGGTTTAGGGTTAGTGTTGGGGATAGGGTTAGGGTTTTGGGTTAGGCATAGTGTTAGGGTTAGTGTTAGGGTTAGGGTTTGTGTTAGGAGAAGGGTAAAGGGTTAGGGTTAGGGTCAAGAGTAAGGGTTAAGTGTTATTGTTTGGGTTAGGGTTAGGGTTTAGGGTTAAGAGTTAAGGGTTAGGGTTAGGGTTAGGGTTAGTGTTAGGCTTAGGTTTAGGTTTAGGCTTACGGTTAGGGTTAGGTTTAGGGTAAGGCTTAAGTTTAGGTTTAGTCTTAGACTTAGGGTTAGGGTTAGATGTAGGATTTAGGGTTAGGGTTTAGGTTAGAGTTAGGTTTAGTGTTAGGGTTAGGGTTAGGGTTAGGTGTAGGTGTTAGGGTTAGGGTTTAGGGTAAGGATTGGGGTTAGCGTTAGGTTTTAGGGTTAGGGTTCCGGTTAGGTTTAGGGTAAGGTTTTAGGGTTAGAGTTAGGGTTAGGTTTAGGGTTGAGGGTTAGGGTTAGGGTTCGGGTTAAGGGTTAGGTTTAGGGCTAGGGTTAGGGTTAGATTGGGGTTAGGGTTAGGGTTAGTTTTAAGGGTTAGTGTTAGGGTTAGGGTTAAGGGTTAAGGGTTAAGGGTTAGGGTTAGGGGTTAGGGTAAAGGGTTAAGTGTTAGGGTTAGGGTGAGGGTTAAGTTTAGGTTTATGCTAAGGCTTAGGCTTAGGCTTAGGGTTAGGGTTAGGTTTAGGATTAGGGTTAGTGTTAGGGTTAGGGTTAGGTTTAGGTTTAGGAGTTAGAGTTAGGGTTTAGTGTTAGGGTTGGGTTTAGGGTTAGGGTTTAGGGTTAGGGTTAGGGTTAGTGTTAGCATTAGACTTAGTGTTAGGGATAGGGTAAAGGGTTATGGTTTGGTTAGGGTTAGGGTTAGGGGTTAGGGTTAAGGGTTAAGGGTTAGGGTTATGGTTAAGGGTTAGGGTTACGCTTAGGCTTAGGTTTAGGGTTAGGGTAAGAGTTTGGGTTAGGGGTTAGGATTAGGTTTAGGGTTAGGGTTAGGTTTAGGATTAGGGTTAGGTTTAGGGTCAGGTCAGTGTCAGGTCAGGGTCAGAGTCAGGGTTAGGGTTAGGGTTTGGGTTAAGATTAGGGGTAAGGGTTAGGTTTATGGTTAGGGTTAGCGTTAGTGTTTAGGTTTAGGGTTTAGGGTTAGGGTTAGGGTTAGGGTTTAGGGTTAGGGTTAGGGTTAGGTTTAAGGTAAGGGGTATGGTTAGGGTTAGTGTTAGGGTTATGTTTAAGGTTACGGTTAGGGTAGGGTTAGGGTTCGGGTTAGGGTTAACTTTAAGGATTAGTGTTAGTGTTAAGGGCTAGGGTTAGTGTTAGGTTTAGGGTTATTATTAGTGTTAAGGGTTAATGGTTAGGGTTAGGGTTAGGGGTTAGGGTTAAGGGTTAAGGGTTAGGGTTAGGTTTATGGTTAGGCTTAAGTTTAGACTTAGGGTTAGTGTTAGGTGTAGGTTTTAGGGTTAGAGTTTATGGTTAGGTTTAGGGTTTAGGGTTAGGGTTAGGTTTAGGGTTAGGATTAGGTTTAGGGTTAGGGTTAAGCATTAGGGTTAGGGTTAGGTTTTAGCGTTAGGGTTCAGGGTTAGAGTTAGGGTTAGGGTTAGGGATAGGGTTAGGGTCAGGGTTAGGCTTAAGGTTAAGGTTAGTGTTAGGTTTAGGGTTAGGTTTAGGATTAAGTGTTAGGTTAAGCGTTAGGGTTAGGGTTAGGCTTAGGGTTAGGGTTAGGGTCAGGGTCAGGTTTAAGGGTTAGGGTTAGGGTTAAGGTAAGGGTTAGGGTTTGGGTTAAAGGTTAAGGTTTAGGTTTAGGGTTAGGGTTAAAGGCTAGGATTAGGGTTAGGGTTAGGATTAGGTTTAGGTTTAGGGTTAGGATTAGGGTAAGGGTTTAGGGTTAGGGTTAGGTTTAGGGTAAGGGTTTAGGGTTAGGGTTAGGGTTAGGGTTAGGGTTAGTTTTAGAGTTAGGGTTAGGGTTAGAGTTAGGTTTTGAGTTAAACGTTAAGGGTTAGGTTTTGGGTTAGGGTTAAGGGCTAGGGTTAGGGTTAGTGTTAGGGTTAAGGGTTAAGGGTTAGGGTCCTGGGTTTGAGTTAAGGGTTAAGGGCTAGGGTTAGTGTTAGGTTTAGGCTTAGGTTTATGCTTAGGCTTAGACTTAGGGTTAGGGTTAGGGTTAGGGTTAGTGTTACGGTTAGGGATAGGGTTATGGTTTGCGGTTAGGGTTTAGAGTTAGAGTTTGGGTTAAGGGTTAAGGGTTAGGTTTTGGGTTAGGGTTAAGGGCTAGGGTTAGGGTTAGGGTTAGGGTTAGATTTAGGGTTAGGGATAGAGTTAGGGTTAGGCTTATGGTTAATGTTAGTGTTAGGTTTAGGGTTATGTTTAGGATTAAGTGTTAGGTTAAAGGTTAGGGTTAGGGTTAGGCTTAGGGTTAGGGTCAGGGTCAGGGTTAAGGGTTAGGGTTAGGGTTAGGGTTAGGGTTAGGCTTAGGTTTAGGCTTAGGCTTAGACTTAGGGTTAGGGTTACGGTTAGTGTTACGGTTAGGGATAGGGTTATGATTTGGGGTTAGGGTTTAGAGTTAGGGTTTGGGTTAAGGGTTAAGGGTTAGGTTTTGGGTTAGGGTAAGGGCTAGGGTTAGGGTTAGGGTTAGGGTTAGGGTTAGGTTTCGGGTTCGGGTTAAGGGTTAAGGGTTAGGTTTAGGGCTAGTGTTAGGGTTAGATTGGGGTTAGGGTTAGGGTTAGGTTTAAGGATTAGGGTTAGGGTTAAGCGTTAAGGGTTAAGGGTTAGGGTTAGGGGTTAGGGTAAAGGGTTAAGTGTTAGGGTTAGGGTGAGGGTTAAGTTTAGGTTTATGCTAAGGCTTAGGCTTAGGCTTAGGGTTAGGGTTAGGTTTAGGATTAGGGTTAGTGTTAGGGTTAGGTTTAGGTTTAGGTTTAGGTGTTAGAGTTAGGGTTTAGTGTTAGGGTTGGGTTTAGGGTTAGGGTTTAAGGTTAGGGTTCGGGTTAGTGTTAGCATTAGACTTAGTGTTAGGGATAGGGTAAAGGGTTATGGTTTGGTTAGGGTTAGGGTTAGGGTTTAGGGGTAAGGGTTAAGGGTTAGGTTTAGGGTTATGGTTAAGGGTTAGGGTTAGGCTTAGGTTTAGGGTTAGGGTAAGGGTTTGGGTTAGGGTTTAGGATTAGGTTTAGGGTTAGGGTTAGGTTTAGGATTAGGGTTAGGTTTAGGGTCATGTCAGGGTCAGGTCAGGGTCAGAGTCAGGGTTAGGGTTAGGGTTTGGGTTAAGATTAGGGGTAAGGGTTAGGTTTATGGTTAGGGTTAGCGTTAGTGTTTAGGTTTAGGGTTTAGGGTTAGGGTTAGGGTTAGGGTTTAGGGTTAGGGTTAGGGTTAGGTTTAAGGTAAGGGGTATGGTTAGGGTTAGTGTTAGGGTTATGTTTAAAGTTACGGTTAGGGTAGGGTTAGAGTTCGGGTTAGGGTTAACTTTAAGGATTAGTGTTAGTGTTAAGGGCTAGAGTTAGCGTTAGGTTTAGGGTTATTATTAGTGTTAAGGGTTAATGGTTAGGGTTAGGGTTAGGGGTTAGGGTTAAGTGTTAAGGGTTAGGGTTAGGTTTATGGTTAGGCTTAAGTTTAGACTTAGGGTTAGTGTTAGGTGTAGGTTTTAGGGTTAGAGTTTATGGTTAGGTTTAGGGTTTAGGGTTAGGGTTAGGTTTAGGGTTAGGGTTAGGTTTAGGGTTAGGGTTAAGCGTTAGGGTTAGGGTTAGGTTTTAGCGTTAGGGTTCAGGGTTAGAGTTAGGGTTAGGGTTAGGGATAGGGTTAGGGTTAGGGTTAGGCTTATGGTTAAGGTTAGTGTTAAGTTTAGGGTTAGGTTTAGGATTAAGTATTAGGTTAAGCGTTAGGGTTAGGGTTAGGCTTAGGGTTAGGGTTAGGGTCAGGGTCAGGTTTAAGGATTAGGGTTTGGGTTAAGGTAAGGGTTAGGGTTTGGGTTAAAGGTAAAGGGTTAGGTTTAGGGTTAGGGTTAAAGGCTAGGATTAGGGTTAGGGTTAGGATTAGGCTTAGGTTTAGGGTTAGGATTAGGGTAAGGGTTTAGGGTTAGGGTTAGGGTTAGGGTTAGGGTTAGTTTTAGAGTTAGGGTTAGGGTTAGAGTTAGGTTTTGAGTTAAGCGTTAAGGGTTAGGTTTTGGCTTAGGGTTAAGGGCTAGGGTTAGGGTTAGTGTTAGGGTTAAGGGTTAAGGGTTAGGGTCCTGGGTTTGAGTTAAGGGTTAAGGGTTAGGGTTAGTGTTAGGTTCAGGCTTAGGTTTATGCTTAGGCTTAGACTTAGGGTTAGGGTTAGGGTTAGTGTTACGGTTAGGGATAGGGTTATGGTTTGGGGTTAGGGTTTAGAGTTAGGGTTTGGGTTAAGGGTTAAGGGTTAGGTTTTGGGTTAGGGTTAAGGGCTAGGGTTAGGGTTAGGGTTAGGGTTAGGGTTAGGGATAGAGTTAGGGTTAGGCTTATGGTTAATGTTAGTGTTAGGTTTAGGGTTATGTTTATGATTAAGTGTTAGGTTAAAGGTTAGGGTTAGGGTTAGGCTTAGGGTTAGGGTTGGGGTCAGGGTCAGGGTTAAGGTTTAGGGTTAGGGTTAGGGTTAGGGTTAGGCTTAGGTTTAGGCTTAGGCTTAGACTTAGGGTTAGGGTTACGGTTAGTGTTACGGTTAGAGATAGGGTTAAGGTTTGGGGTTAGGGTTTAGAGTTAGGATTTGGGTTAAGGGTTAAGGGTTAGGTTTTGGGTTAGGGTAAGGGTTAGGGTTAGGGTTAGGGTTAGGGTTAGTGTTAGAGTTAGGGTTAGGGTTAGTGTTAGAGTTAGGGTTAGGGTTAGGGTTAGGGTTAGTGTTAGAGTTAGGGTTAGGGTTAGAGTTAGGTTTTGAGTTAAACGTTAAGGGTTAGGTTTTGGGTTAGGGTTAAGGGCTAGGGTTAGGGTTAGTGTTAGGGTTAAGGGTTAAGGGTTAGGGTCCTGGGTTTGAGTTAAGGGTTAAGGGCTAGGGTTAGTGTTAGGTTTAGGCTTAGGTTTATGCTTAGGCTTAGACTTAGGGTTAGGGTTAGGGTTAGGGTTAGTGTTACGGTTAGGGATAGGGTTATGGTTTGCGGTTAGGGTTTAGAGTTAGAGTTTGGGTTAAGGGTTAAGGGTTAGGTTTTGGGTTAGGGTTAAGGGCTAGGGTTAGGGTTAGGGTTAGGGTTAGATTTAGGGTTAGGGATAGAGTTAGGGTTAGGCTTATGGTTAATGTTAGTGTTAGGTTTAGGGTTATGTTTAGGATTAAGTGTTAGGTTAAAGGTTAGGGTTAGGGTTAGGCTTAGGGTTAGGGTCAGGGTCAGGGTTAAGGGTTAGGGTTAGGGTTAGGGTTAGGGTTAGGGTTAGGGTTAGGGTTAGGCTTAGGTTTAGGCTTAGGCTTAGACTTAGGGTTAGGGTTACGGTTAGTGTTACGGTTAGGGATAGGGTTATGATTTGGGGTTAGGGTTTAGAGTTAGGGTTTGGGTTAAGGGTTAAGGGTTAGGTTTTGGGTTAGGGTAAGGGCTAGGGTTAGGGTTAGGGTTAGGGTTAGGGTTAGGTTTCGGGTTCGGGTTAAGGGTTAAGGGTTAGGTTTAGGGCTAGTGTTAGGGTTAGATTCGGGTTAGGGTTAGGGTTAGGTTTAAGGATTAGGGTTAGGGTTAGGGTTAAGCGTTAAGGGTTAAGGGTTAGGGTTAGGGGTTAGGGTAAAGGGTTAAGTGTTAGGGTTAGGGTGAGGGTTAAGTTTAGGTTTATGCTAAGGCTTAGGCTTAGGCTTAGGGTTAGGGTTAGGTTTAGGATTAGGGTTAGTGTTAGGGTTAGGTTTAGGTTTAGGTTTAGGTGTTAGAGTTAGGGTTTAGTGTTAGGGTTGGGTTTAGGGTTAGGGTTTAAGGTTAGGGTTCGGGTTAGTGTTAGCATTAGACTTAGTGTTAGGGATAGGGTAAAGGGTTATGGTTTGGTTAGGGTTAGGGTTAGGGGTTAGGGGTAAGGGTTAAGGGTTAGGTTTAGGGTTATGGTTAAGGGTTAGGGTTAGGCTTAGGTTTAGGGTTAGGGTAAGGGTTTGGGTTAGGGTTTAGGATTAGGTTTAGGGTTAGGGTTAGGTTTAGGATTAGGGTTAGGTTTAGGGTCATGTCAGGGTCAGGTCAGGGTCAGAGTCAGGGTTAGGGTTAGGGTTTGGGTTAAGATTAGGGGTAAGGGTTAGGTTTATGGTTAGGGTTAGCGTTAGTGTTTAGGTTTAGGGTTTAGGGTTAGGGTTAGGGTTAGGGTTTAGGGTTAGGGTTAGGGTTAGGGTTAGGTTTAAGGTAAGGGGTATGGTTAGGGTTAGTGTTAGGGTTATGTTTAAAGTTACGGTTAGGGTAGGGTTAGAGTTCGGGTTAGGGTTAACTTTAAGGATTAGTGTTAGTGTTAAGGGCTAGAGTTAGCGTTAGGTTTAGGGTTATTATTAGTGTTAAGGGTTAATGGTTAGGGTTAGGGTTAGGGGTTAGGGTTAAGTGTTAAGGGTTAGGGTTAGGTTTATGGTTAGGCTTAAGTTTAGACTTAGGGTTAGTGTTAGGTGTAGGTTTTAGGGTTAGAGTTTATGGTTAGGTTTAGGGTTTAGGGTTAGGGTTAGGTTTAGGGTTAGGGTTAGGTTTAGGGTTAGGGTTAAGCGTTAGGGTTAGGGTTAGGTTTTAGCGTTAGGGTTCAGTGTTAGAGTTAGGGTTAGGGTTAGGGATAGGGTTAGGGTTAGGGTTAGGCTTATGGTTAAGGTTAGTGTTAAGTTTAGGGTTAGGTTTAGGATTAAGTATTAGGTTAAGCGTTAGGGTTAGGGTTAGGCTTAGGGTTAGGGTTAGGGTCAGGGTCAGGTTTAAGGGTTAGGGTTTGGGTTAAGGTAAGGGTTAGGGTTTGGGTTAAAGGTTAAGGGTTAGGTTTAGGGTTAGGGTTAAAGGCTAGGATTAGGGTTAGGGTTAGGATTAGGCTTAGGTTTAGGGTTAGGATTAGGGTAAGGGTTTAGGGTTAGGGTTAGGGTTAGGGTTAGGGTTAGTTTTAGAGTTAGGGTTAGGGTTAGAGTTAGGTTTTGAGTTAAGCGTTAAGGGTTAGGTTTTGGCTTAGGGTTAAGGGCTAGGGTTAGGGTTAGTGTTAGGGTTAAGGGTTAAGGGTTAGGGTCCTGGGTTTGAGTTAAGGGTTAAGGGTTAGGGTTAGTGTTAGGTTCAGGCTTAGGTTTATGCTTAGGCTTAGACTTAGGGTTAGGGTTAGGGTTAGTGTTACGGTTAGGGATAGGGTTATGGTTTGGGGTTAGGGTTTAGAGTTAGGGTTTGGGTTAAGGGTTAAGGGTTAGGTTTTGGGTTAGGGTTAAGGGCTAGGGTTAGGGTTAGGGTTAGGGTTAGGGTTAGGGATAGAGTTAGGGTTAGGCTTATGGTTAATGTTAGTGTTAGGTTTAGGGTTATGTTTATGATTAAGTGTTAGGTTAAAGGTTAGGGTTAGGGTTAGGCTTAGGGTTAGGGTTGGGGTCAGGGTCAGGGTTAAGGTTTAGGGTTAGGGTTAGGGTTAGGGTTAGGCTTAGGTTTAGGCTTAGGCTTAGACTTAGGGTTAGGGTTACGGTTAGTGTTACGGTTAGAGATAGGGTTAAGGTTTGGGGTTAGGGTTTAGAGTTAGGATTTGGGTTAAGGGTTAAGGGTTAGGTTTTGGGTTAGGGTAAGGGTTAGGGTTAGGGTTAGGGTTAGGGTTAGTGTTAGAGTTAGGGTTAGGGTTAGTGTTAGAGTTAGGGTTAGGGTTAGGGTTAGGGTTAGTGTTAGAGTTAGGGTTAGGGTTAGAGTTAGGTTTTGAGTTAAGCGTTAAGGGTTAGGTTTTGGGTTAGGGTTAAGGGCTAGGGTTAGGGTTAGTGTTAGGGTTAAGGGTTAAGGGTTAGGGTCCTGGGTTTGAGTTA
>NW_027458171.1:0-37500 GCF_050624435.1 Tenrec ecaudatus | reverse complement strand
GTTAGGGTTAAGAGTTAGGGTAAGGCTTAGATTTAGGTTTAGGCTTAGGCTTAGGGTTAGGTTTAGGGTTAGGTTTAGGTTTAGTGTTGGGGTTAGGGTTATGTGTAGGTATTAGGGTTAGGGTTAGGGTTAGGCTTAGGATTAGGGATTAGGGGTTAGGGTTAAGGGTTAAGGGTTAGGGTTAGGGTTAAGGGTTAGTGTTAGAATTAGGGTTAGGTTAAGGGTTAGGGTCAGGGTCAGGGTCATGGACAGGTCAGGTTCAGAGTCAGGGTTAGGGTTAGGGTGTGTGTTAGTGTTAGGGTTAAGGGTTAGTTTTAGGGTTAGGATTAGTGTTTAGGTTTAGGGTTAGGGTTAGGGTTTAGGGTTAGGGTTAGTGTTAGGGTTAGGGTAAGGGTTATGGATAGGGTTAGGGTTAGGGTTAACTTTTAAGGATTAGGGTTAGGATTAGGGTTAGGGTTAAGGGTTAGGGTTAGAGTAAGGGGTTAGGGTTAGGTTTAGGGTTAGGGTTAGGTTTAGGCTTAGAGTCAGGGTCATGGTCATGGTCAGGTCAGGGTCAGGGTCAGGGTTAGGGTTAAGTTTTAGGGTTAGATTTTAGGTTTAGGTTTTAGTGTTAGGTTTATGGTTAGGGTTAAGGTTAGGGTTAGCATTAGGGTTAAAGGTTAGGGTTTACGTTTAGGGTTAAGTTTAGGGTTAGGGTTTGGGTTAGGATTAGGGTTAGGCTTAGGTTTAGGTTTAGGATTAAGGTTAGGGTTAGGTTTAGGGTTAGGGTTAGCGTTAGGGTTAAGGGTTAAGGTTTAGGGTTAGGGGTAGGGTTAACGTTTAGGGTTAGGGTTAGGGTTATTATTAGGGTTAGTGTTGGGGTTAGGGTTAGGGTTAAGGGTTAAAGGTTAGGCTTAGGGTTAGGGTTAGTGTTAGGGTTAAGGGTTAAGGTTTAGGGTTAGGGGTAGGGTTAATGTTTAGGGTTAGGGTTAGCGTTATTATTAGGGTTAGTGTTGGGGTTAGGGTTACGGTTAGGGTTAGGGTTAAGGGTTAAAGGTTAGGCTTAGGGTTAGGGTTAGTGTTAGGATTAGGGTTAGGCTTTAGGGTTAAGTGTTTAGGGTTAGGGTTAAGGTTAGTGTTAGGGTTAGGTTTATGGTTAGTTTTAGTGTTAGTATTAGGGGTTAGGGTTAAGGGTTAAAGGTTAGGGTTAGGTTTAGGGTTAGGGCTAACCGTTAGGGTTAGGTTTAGGGTCATGGTCAGGGTCAGGGTTAGTGTTAGGGTTAAGGGTTAGGGTTAGGGGGGTTAGGGTTAGGGTTTAGGTTTTAGGGTTAGGGTTAGGGGTTGGGTTAGGATTAGGGTTAGGGTTGTTAGGGTTAAGGTTAGGGATGTTCGGGTTAGGGTTAGTTTTAGAGTTAGGGTTGTTAGGGTTAGGCTTAATCTTAGGGTTAGGGTTCGATTTAGGGTTAAGGTTAGGGTTAGGGTTAGTGTTAACGGTTAGGTTTAGGGTTAGGCTTAGGGGTAGGCTTAGGCTTAGAGTTAGGCTTAGGCTTAGGGTTGGGGTTACGGTTAGGGATAGCGTTAGGTTTAAGGGTTAAAGTTATAGTTAGGGTTAGGGTTAACGTTTAGGGTTAGGGTAAGGGTTCTTTTTAGGGTCAGTGTTGGGGTTAGGTTTAGGGTTAGGGTTAAGGGTTAAGGGTTAGGCTTCCGGTTAGGCTTAGGTTTAGGCTTAGGGTTAGGGGTAGGCTTAGTCTTAGGGTTATGTTTAGGGTTAGGGTTAAGGTTAGGGTTAGGGTTAGTATTAACGGTTAGGATTAGTGTTAGGCTTAGGGTTAGGTTTAGGCTTATACTTAGGGTTAGGGTTAGATTTAGGGTTAAGGTTAGTGTTAGGTTTAGGGTTAAGGTTAGGGCCAGAGTCAGGGTCAGGGTAGGGTTAGGGTTAGGGTTAAGGTTTAGGGTTAGGGTTAGGCTTTAGGGTTTAGGGTTAGGGTTAGGGTTAGGGATTAGTGTTAGGGTTAGGCTTCGGGTTAGGGTTAGGTTTAGGGTTAGTGTTAGGGTTAGGGTTAGGGTTAGGGTTAGGATTCGAGTTACGGTTGGGTTAGTGTTAAGGGTTAAGGGTTAGGGTTATGGGTTAAGGGTTAGGGTAAGGGTAAGGTGTAGGGTAAAGTGTTAGAGTTAGTGTTAGGGTTAGGGTTAGTCGTAGGGTTAGTGTTAGGCTTAGTCTTAGGGTTAGTCTTAGGGTTAGGGTTAAGTTTAGGGTTAGGGTTGTTAGGGTTAGGGTAGTTAGGGTTAGGGTGGTTAGGGTGAGGGTAGTTAGGGTTGTTATTTTTAGGGTTAGGGTTGTTAGGGTTAGAGTTAGGGTTAGTGTTGTTAGGGTTAGGGTTACGGTAGGGTTGTTAGGGTTAGGGTTTATAGGTTTAGGGTTAGGGTTAGGATTGTTAGGATTAGGGTTAGGGTTGTTAGGGTTAGGGTTAAGGTTGGTAGTGTTAGGGTTAGGTTTGTTAGTGTTAGGGTTGGTTTATGGTTGTTAGGTTTAGGGTTAGTGTTAGTGTTAGGGTTATGTTTAGGCTCAGGTTTAGGGTTAGGGTTAGGGTTAGGATTAGGGTTAGGGTTAGGGTTAGGATTAGGGTTAGGCTTAGATTTAGGCTTAGGCTTAGATTTCGGGTTATGGTTAGGCTTAGGGTTAGGATTAGGCTTAGGGTTAGGTTTAGGATTAGGCATAGGCTTAGGGTTAGGGTTAGCGTTAAGGTGAGTGTTAGGATTAGGGTTAGGGTAAGTGTTAGTGTTAGGGGTTAGGGTTAGGGTTAGGGTTAGGTTAGGTTCAGGGTCAGTGTCAGATTCAGGGAATGAGTCAGGGTCAGGGTAAGGGTCAAGTTTAGGGTTAGGGTTATGGTTTAGGGTTAGGTTTTAGGGTTATGGTTAGGGTTAAGGTTAGGGTTTATGGTTAGGGTTAGGGTTAGGGTTGTTAGGGTTAGGGTTAGGGTAAGAGTTCTTAAGGTTCGGGTTAGTGTTGTTAGTGTTAGGGTTACGGTTAGGGTTAGGGTTTGTGTTAGGCTTTGGGTTAGGCTTAGGCTTAGGGTTAGTGTTAGCATTAAGGGTTAGATTTTAGGGTAAGGGTTAGGCTTAGGCTTAGGGTTAGGATTAGGCTTAGGCTTAGGGTTAGGGGTAGGGTTATGTTCAGGGACAGGGTCAGTGTCAGGGTCAGGGTCATGGTTAGGGTTAGGGTTAGGGTTCGGGTTAAGGGTTAGGGTTAGGGTTTAGGGTTAGGGTTAAGGGTTAGGGTTAAGGGTTAGGGTTAGGGTTAGGGTTAGAGTTAGGTTTAGGGTTAGGGTCAGGGTCAGTGTCAGTGTCTGGGTTATGGTTAGGGTTAGGCTTAGGGTTAGGCTTAGGCTTAGGGTTAATGTTAGTTTTTGGGTTAGGGTTAGCGTTAGAGTTAGAGTTATGGATAGGGTTAGGGTTAGGGTTAGGGGATAGGGTTAGGTTAGGTTAGGGTTAGGGTTAGGGTTAGGTTTAGTGTTAGGGTAAGGGTTAGGGTTAGGGGTTAGGGTTAGGGTTATTGTTTAGGGATAGGATTAAGGTTTAGGGTTAGGTTTAGGGTTAGGGATAGGGTTAGGGTTAGGGTTTCGGGTTAAGGTTAGGGTTAGGGTTAGGGTTGAGGGTTAGGTTTAGGTTTAGGGTTAGGGTTAGAGTTAAGGTTAGTGTTAGTGTTAGGGTTAGCGTTACGGTTATAGTTAAGGGTTAAGGGTTAGGGTTAGGGTTAGGGTTAGGGGATAGGGTTAGATTAGGTTAGGGTTAGGGTTAGGGTTAGGGTTAGGGTAAGGTTTAGGGTTAGGGTTAGGGTTAAGGGTTAAAGGGTAAGTGTTAGGGTTAGAATTAGTGTTATTGTTAGAGTTAGGGGTTAGGGTTTAGGGTTAAGGGTTAGGGTTAGAGTTAAGCTTGGGGTTAGGCTTAGATTTAGGCTTAGGCTTAGGTTTAGGGTTATGGTTAGGGTTAGGGTTAGGATTAGGCTTATGGTTAGGTTTTAGGGTCAGGGTTAGGGTTAGGTTTAGGGTATAGTGTAAGGTTAGGTTTAGGATTAGGGTTAGGTTTAGGGTTAGGGTTAGGGTCAGGGTCAGGGTTAGAGTTACGGTTAGGGTTAGGCTTTACGGTTAGGGTTAGGTTTAGGGTTAGTGATAGGGTTAGGGTTAGGGTTAGGGTTAGTGTTCCGGTTAGGTTTAGGAGAGGGTTAGAGTTAGGGGTTAGGATTAGGCGTAGGGTTAGGGTTAGGATTAGGGTTAGGGTTAGGGTTAGGTTTAGGGTTAGGGTAAGTGTTAGGTTTTAGGATTAGGGTTAGGGATTAGGGTTAGAATTAGGTTTAAGCTTAATGGTTAGGGTTAGGATTAAGGTTAGCGTTAGGTTTAGGGTTAGTGTTAGGGTTAGGGTTAAGAGTTAAGGGTTAAGGTTTTGGGTTAGGGATAGGGTTAGGTTTAGGATTAGAGTCAGGGGTTTGGGTTAAGGGTTATGGGTTAGGTTTAGGATTAGGGTTAGGTATAGGGTTAGGGATAGGGTTAGGTTTAGGGTTAGTGTTAGGGTTTGGTTAGGGTTAAGCTTAGGGTTGGGTAAGAGTTAGTGATAGGGTTAGCGTTAGGTTTAATGTTAGGGTTAGGGTTAGGGTTAAGGGTTACGGGTTATGGTTAGAGTTAAGGGTTACGGTTAGGGTTAGGGTTAGGTTTAGGCTTAGGGTGAGGGTGAGGGTTAGTGTTAGCTTTAGGAGTAGTGTTGGTGTTAGGGTCAGGTTCATTGTCAGGTTAGGTCAGGGTCAGAGTCAGGGTTAGGGTTAGGGTTTGGGTTGGGGTAAGGTTTAAGGGTTAGGTTTAGGGTTACGGTTAGGTTTAGGGTTAGTGTTTAGGGTTAGAGTTTAGGGATAGTGTTAGGGTAAGGTTTTAGGGTTAGGGTTGTTAGGGTTAGGGTTGTTAGAGTTAGGGTAAGGGATAAGTTTGTTTGGGTTAGGGTTAGGGTTTTAAGTGTTATGGTTAGGGTTCGGCTTAGGGTTGTTAGGGTTAGGATTAGGATTGTTACGTTTAGGGTTAGGGTTAGTGTTAAGCTTAGGTTTAGGCTTAGGCTTAGGCTTAGGCTTCGGGTTAGGTTTAGATTTAGGGTTAGGCTTAGGCTTAGGGTTAGGGTTAGGTGTAGGTTTTAGGGTTAGGGTTTAGGTTTAGGTTTAGGGTTAGGGTTAGGGTTAGGGTAAGGGTTAAGGGTTAGGGTTAGTGTTAGGGTTAGGGTTAAGAGTTAGGGTAAGGCTTAGGTTAGGTTTAGGCTTAGGCTTAGGGTTAGGTTTAGGGTTAGGGTTAGGTTTAGTGTTGGGGTTAGGCTTATGTGTAGGTATTAGGGTTAGGGTTTAGGGTTAGGGTTAGGGTTAGGGTTAGGCTTAGGGTTAGGGTTAAGTTTAGGGTTAGTGTTGTTAAGGTTAGGGTTGTTAGGGTTAGGGTTAGGGTAGTTAGGGTTATGGTTAGGGTTGTTAGGGTTAGGGTTAGGGTTAAGGCTAGGGTTGTTAGGGTTAAGGTAGGGTTAGGGTTAGGGTTATGGTTAAGTTTTAGGGTTCGGGTTAGTGTTAGGGTTAGGCTTAGTGTTAAGCTTACGCTTAGGTTTAGGATTAGGGTTAGTGTTAGTGTTAGTGTTAGGGTTAAGGTTCAGGGTGAGGATTAGGGTTAGGTTTAGGATTATTTTTAGGCTTAGGCTTAGGGTGAGGGTTAGGTGTAGGTTTAGGGTTAGGGTTAAGGTTTGGGTTGTTAGGGTTAGGGTTAGGGTTGTCAGGGTTAGGGTAAGGGTTGTTAGGGTTAGGTTTAGGGTTAGGGTTGTTGTGGTTAGGATTAGGGTTGTTAGGTTTAGGGTTAGGGTTAGGGTAGGGTTGTTAGTGTTAGGGTTAAGCTTGTTACTGTTAGGGTTAGCGTTAGGGTTAGGGTTAGGGTAGTTAGGATTAGGGTTGTTTGTGTTAAGGTTAGGGTTAGGGTTAGGATTGTTAGGGTTAGGGCTAGGGTTGTTAGGGTTAGGATTAGGGTTAGGGTTAGGGTTAGGGCTAGGGTTAGGGTTAGGGTTAGAGTTAGGGTTAAAGTAAAGGTTAGGGTTAGGGGTTAGGTTTAGGGTTTGGGTTATGGTGAGGATTATGGTTAGGGTAAGGGTCAGGGTCAGGTTCAGGGTTAGTGTTAGGGTTAGTGTTAGGGCAAGGTTAGTGTTTGGTTTAGGGTAGGTTTTAGGGTTAGGGTTAAGGTCAGTTTTAGGGTTAGGATTGAGGGTTAAGTTTATGTTTTGGGTTAGGGATAGGGTTAGGGTTAGGGTTAGGGTTAGGTTTAGGGCCAGAGTCAGAGTCAGGGTCAGGTTTAGGGTTAGGGTTAAGGGTTAGGGTTAGGGATAGGGTTAGGCTTAGGGTTAGTGTTAGGCTCAGGGTCAGGGCCAGCGTCAGCATCAGGGTCAGCGTTAGGGTTAGTGTTAGGGTTAAGGATTAAGGGTTAGGGTTAGGGTTAAGAGTTAGGGTTAGTGTTAGGATTAGGGTTAGGGTTAGGGTTAGGTTTAGGGTTAGGATTAGGGTTAGGGTTAGGTTTTAGGGGTAGGTTTTAAGGTTAGGGTTATGGTTAGGGTTAGAGTTTAGGGTTAGTGATAAGGTTAGGGTAAGGGATAGCGTTAGGGTTAGGGTAAGGGTTAGTGTTAGGGTTAGGGTTAAGTGTTAGGGTTAGGGTTAGGGATAGGGTTAGGGTCAGGGTCAGAGTCAGGGTCAGGGTTAGGGTTAGGGTTAGTGTTAGGGTTAAGGGTTAGGGTTAGGGTTAGGTTTAGGGTCAAGGTCAGGGTCAGGGTTGGGGTTAGGTTTAAGGGTTAGGCATAGAGTTAAGCTTAGGCTTAAGTTTAGGGTTAGGTTGCGGGTTAGGGTTAGGTTTAGGTTTAGGGTCAGGGTCAGGGTCACGGTTAGGGTTAGGGTTAGGGTTAGTGTTAGGGTTAGGCTTAGGCTTAGGCATAGTTTAGGGTTAGGTTTAGGGTTAGCGTTAGGGTTAGAGTTAGGGTAGGGTTAGGGTTAGTGTTATTATTAGGGTTAGGGTTACTGTTAGGGTTAGGGTTAGGGTTAGGCTTAAGGTTAGGCTTATGCTTTGGGTTAGGCTTAGGCTTAGGTTTAGGATTAGGGTAAGGGTTAGGGTTAGGGGTTAGGGTTAGGGTTAGGGTTAGGCTTAGGGTTAGGGTTAGGTTCTAGAGTTAGGGTTATTGTTTAGGGTTAAGGTTAGCGTTAGGGTTAAGGTTTCGGGTTAGGGTTAGGATTAGGGATAGGGTTAGGTTTATGGTTAGGGTTAGGGTTTAGGGTTAGGGTTAGGGTTAAGGTTAGGGTTAGTGTTAGGGTTAGGGTTAGCGTTACAGTTAGAGTTAAGGGTTAAGGGTTAAGGGTTAGCGTTAGGGCTAGGGTTAAGGGCTACGGTTATGGTTAGTGTTAGGATTAGTGTTGGGGTTAGGGTTATGGTTTAGGGTTAACAGATAGTGTTAGGGTTAGAGTAAAGGGTTAGGGTTAGGGTAAAGCTTTATGGTTAAGGTTAGGTTTAGGGTTAGGGATAAGGTTAGGGTTAGGGTTAGAGTTAAGGTTTGAGTTAGGGTTAGGGTTACATTTAGGTTTAAGGGTTAGGTTTAGGGTTAGGTATAGGGTTAAGGGTTAAGGGTTAAGGGTTAGGGTTAGGATTAGTGTTAGTGTTAGGGTTAGGGGTTAGGGGTTAGGGTTAGGCTTAGGGTTAGGTTTAGATTTAGGCTTAGGCTTAGATTTCGGGTTATGGTTATGGTTAGGGTTAGGATTAGGCTTAGGCCTAGGGTTAATGTTAGCGTTAAGGTGAGTGTTAGGATTAGGGTTAGGGTAAGTGTTAGTGTTAGGGGTTAGGGTTAGGGTTAGGGTAGGTTCAGGGTCAGTGTCAGATTCAGGGAATGGGTCAGGGTCAGGGTAGGGGTCAGGTTTAGGGTTAGTGTTAGGGTTTAGGTTTAGGGTTTAGGGTTATGGTTAGGGTTAAGGTTAGGGTTTATGGTTAGGGTTAGGTTTAGGGTTGTTAGGGTTAGGGTTAGGGTTAGAGTTCTTAAGGTTCAGGTTAGTGTTGTTAGTGTTATTGTTACGGTAAGGATTAGGGTTTGGGTTAGGCTTTGGGTTAGGCTTAGGCTTAGGGTTAGTGTTAGCATTAAGTGTTAGATTTTAGGGTAAGGGTTAGGCTTAGGCTTAGAGTTAGGATTAGGCTTAGGCTTAGGGTTAGGGTTAGGGTAAGGTTCAGGGACAGGGTCAGGGTCAGGGTCAGTGTCAGGGTCAGTGTCATGGTTAGGGTTAGGGTTAGAGTTCGGGTTAAGGGTTAGGGTTTAGGGTTAGGGTTAAGGGTTAGGGTTTAGGGTTAGGGTTAGGGTTAGAGTTAGGTTTAGGGTTAGGGTCAGGGTCAGGGTCAGTGTCTGGGTTATGGTTAGGGTTAGAGTTAGGCTTAGGCTTAGGGTTAATGTTAGGGTTAGGGTTAGGGTTAGCGTTAGGGTTAGAGTTATGGATAGGGTTAGGGTTAGTGTTAGGGTTATGGTTAGGGTTAGGCTTAGGTTTAGGCTTAGGCTTAGGGTTAGGCTTAGGCTTAGTGTTAGGTTTAGGTTTAGTGTTAGGGTAAAGGTTAGGGTTAGGGGTTAGGATTAGGGTTAGGTTTAGGCTTAGGCTTAGGGTTAGGGTTAGGTTCTAAGGTTAGGGTTATTGTTTAGGGTTAGGGTTAAGGTTTAGGGTTAGGTTTAGGGTTAGGGAAAGGGTTAGGGTTAGGGTTTTGGGTTAAGGTTAGGGTTAGGGTTATGGTTAGGGTTAGTGTTAGAGTTAGGGTTAGGGTTAGGGATAGGTTTTGAGTTAAGGGTTAAGGGTTAGGTTTTGGGTTAGGGTTAAGGGCTATGGTTAGGGTTAGTGTTAGGGTTAAGGGTTAAGTGTTAGGGTCCTGGGTTTGAGTTAAAGGTTAAAGGTTAGGGTTAGGGTTAGGGTTAGGCTTAGGTTTGGGCTTAGGCTTAGACTTAGGATTAGGTTAGGGTTAGTGTTAGTGTTAGGGTAAGGGTTATGGTTTGGTGTTAGTGTTTAGAGTTAGGGTTTGGGTTAAGGGTTAAGGGTTAGGTTTGGGTTAGGGTTAAGGGCTAGGGTTAGGGTTAGCTTGGGGTTACGGTTAGGATTAGGGTTAGGGTTAAGGTTAAGGGTTAGGTTTAGTGTTAGCGTTAGGGTTATGGTTTGGTGTAGGTTTTAGGGTTAGGGTGTAGGGTTAGGGTGGGGTTAGGTTTAGGGTTTAGTGTTAGAGTTAGAGTTAGGGTTAGGGTTAGAGGGAGGTTTAAAGGTTACGGTTAGGGTTAGGGTTAAGTGTTAAGGGTAAGGTTTATGATTAAGATTAGGATTAGGAGTTAGGGTTAAGGTTTACGGGTTATGGTTAGGGTTAAGGGTTACGGTTATGGTTAGGGTTAGGTTTAGGGTTAGGGTGAGGGTTAGGGTTAGTGTTAGCTTTAGGAGTAGGGTTGGTGTTAGGGTCAGGTTCATAGTCAGGTTAGGTCAGGATCAGAGTCAGGGTTAGGGTTAGGGTTTGGGTTGGGGTAAGGTTTAAGGGTTAGGTTTAGGGTTACGGTTAGGTTTAGGGTTAGTGTTTAGGGTTAGAGTTTAGGGATAGTGTTAGGGTAAGGGTTTAGGGTTAGGGTTGTTAGGGTTAGGGTTAAGTTATGGTTTGTAGGGTTAGGTTTAGGGTTGTTAGGGTTAGGGTTGTTAGAGTTAGGGTAAGGGATAAGTTTGTTTGGGTTAGGGTTAGGGTTTTAAGTGTTAAGGTTAGGGTTCGGCTTAGGGTTGTTAGGGTTAGGATTAGGATTGTTACGTTTAGGGTTAGGGTTAGTGTTAAGCTTAGGTTTAGGCTTAGGCTTAGGCTTCGGGTTAGGTTTAGATTTAGGGTTAGGCTTAGGCTTAGGGTTAGGGTTAGGTGTAGGTTTTAGGGTTAGGGTTTAGGTTTAGGTTTAGGGTTAGGGTTAGGGTTAGGGTAAGGGTTAAGGGTTAGGGTTAGTGTTAGGGTTAGGGTTAAGAGTTAGGGTAAGGCTTAGGTTAGGTTTAGGCTTAGGCTTAGGGTTAGGTTTAGGGTTAGGGTTAGGTTTAGTGTTGGGGTTAGGCTTATGTGTAGGTATTAGGGTTAGGGTTTAGGGTTAGGGTGAGGCTTAGGGTTAGGGTTAAGTTTAGGGTTAGTGTTGTTAAGGTTAGGGTTGTTAGGGTTAGGGTTAGGGTAGTTAGGGTTAGGGTGGTTAGGGTTAGGGTAGTTAGGGTTGTTATTTTTAGGGTTAGGGTTGTTAGGGTTATAGTTAGGGTTAGTGTTGTTAGGGTTAGGGTTACGGTAGGGTTGTTAGGGTTAGGGTTAGGGTTTTTAGGTTTAGGGTTAGGGTTAGGATTGTTAGGATTATGGTTAGGGTTGTTAGGGTTAGGGTTAAGGTTGGTAGTGTTAGGGTTAGGTTTGTTAGTGTTAGGGTTGGTTTATGGTTGTTAGGTTTAGGGTTAGTGTTAGTGTTAGGGTTATGTTTAGGGTTAGGTTTAGGGTTAGGGTTAGAGTTAGGATTAGGGTTAGGGTTAGGGTAAGGATTAGGGTTAGGGTTAGGGTTAGGATTAGGGTTAGGGTTAGGGTTGTTAGGGTTATGGTTAGGGTTGTTAGGGTTAGGGTTAGGGTTAAGGCTAGGGTTGTTAGGGTTAAGGTAGGGTTAGGGTTAGGGTTATGGTTAAGTTTTAGGGTTCGGGTTAGTGTTAGGGTTAGGCTTAGTGTTAGGCTTACGCTTAGGTTTTGGATTAGGGTTAGTGTTAGTGTTAGGGTTAAGGTTCAGGGTTAGGATTAGGGTTAGGTTTAGGATTATTTTTAGGCTTAGGCTTAGGGTGAGGGTTAGGTGTAGGTTTAGGGTTAGGGTTAAGGTTAGGGTTGTTAGGGTTAGGGTTAGGGTTAGGGTTGTCAGGCTTAGGGTAAGGGTTGTTAGTGTTAGGGTTAGGGTTAGGGTTGTTATGGTTAGGATTAGGGTTGTTAGGTTTAGGGTTAGGGTTAGGGTAGGTTTGTTAGTGTTAGGGTTAAGGTTGTTACTGTTAGGGTTAGCGTTAGGGTTAGGGTTAGGGTAGTTAGGATTAGGGTTGTTTGTGTTAGGGTTAGGGTTAGGGTTAGGATTGTTAGGGTTAGGGCTAGGGTTGTTAGGGCTAGGATTAGGGTTAGGGTTAGGGCTAGGGTTAGGGTTAGGTTTAGGGTTACGTTTAGGGTTAGGGTTAGGGTTGTTAGTGTTACGGTTAGGGTTGTTAGGTTTAGGGTTATGATTAGGGTTAGGGTTAGGGTTAGTTTTAGTGTTAGGGTTAGGGTTAAGGGTTAGGGTTAGGATTAGGAGTTAGGTTTAAGGGTTAAGGGTTTGGGTTAGGGTTTGCGTTAAGGTTTAGGGTTTTTGTTAGGATTAGGTTTAGGGTTAGGGTTAGGCTTAGGCTTAGGGTTAGGCTTAGGTTTAGGGTTAGACTTAGGGTTAGCGTTAGGGATAGGGTTAGGGTTAGGGTTAGGGTTAGGCTTAGGCTTAAGGTTAGGCTTAGGGTCAGGGTTAGGGTTAGAGTTAGGGTTAAAGTAAAGGTTAGGGTTAGGGGTTAGGTTTAGGGTTAGGGTTATGGTGAGGATTATGGTTAGGGTAAGGGTCAGGGTCAGGGTCAGGTTCAGGGTTAGTGTTAGTGTTAGTGTTAGGACAAGGTTAGTGTTTGGTTTAGGGTAGGTTTTAGGCTTAGGGTTAAGGTGAGTTTTAGGGTTAGGTTTGAGGGTTAAGGTTATGTTTTGGGTTAGGGATAGGGTTAGGGTTAGGGTTAGGGTTAGGTTTAGGGTTAGGTTTAGTGCCAGAGTCAGAGTCAGGGTCAGGGTTAGGGTTAGGGTTAAGGGTTTGGGTTAGGGTTTGGGTTAAGTGTTAGGGTTAGGGATAGGGTTAGGCTTAGGATTCGGGTTAGGCTCAGGGTTAGTATAGGCTCAGGGTCAGGGCCAGCGTCAGCATCAGGGTCAGCGTTAGGGTTAGTGTTAGGGTTAAGGATTAAGGGTTAGGGTTAGGGTTAACAGTTAGGGTTAGTGTTAGGATTAGGGTTAGGGTTAGGGTTAGGATTAGGGTTAGGCTTTGTGTTAGGGTTAGGGATAAGGTTAGGGTTAGTGTTAGGGTTAGGCTTAGGCTTAGGGTTAGGTATAGGCGTAGGGTTAGGGTTAGGGTTAGGGTTAGGTTTAGGGTTAGGATTAGGGTTAGGGTTAGGTTTTAGGGGTAGGTTTTAAGGTTAGGGTTATGGTTAGGGTTTAGGGTTAGTGATAAGGTTAGGGTAAGGCATAGTGTTAGGGTTAGGGTAAGGGTTAGTGTTAGGGTTAGGGTTAAGTGTTAGGGTTAGGGTTAGGGATGGGTTAGGGTCAGGGTCAGGGTTAGGGTTAGGTTTAGTGTTAGGGTTAAGGGTTAGGGTTAGGGTTAGGGTTAGGTTTAGGGTCAAGGTCAGGGTCAGGGTTGGGGTTAGGTTTAAGGGTTAGGCATAGAGTTAAGCTTAGGCTTAAGTTTAGTGTTAGGTTGCGGGTTAGGGTTAGGTTTAGGTTTAGGGTCAGGGTCAGGGTCACGGTTAGGGTTAGGGTTAGGGTTAGTGTTAGGGTTAGGCTTAGGCTTAGGCATAGTTTAGGGTTAGGTTTAGGGTTAGCGTTAGGGTTAGAGTTAGGGTAGAGTTAGGGTTAGTGTTATTATTAGGGTTAGGGTTACTGTTAGGGTTAGGGTTAGGGTTAGGCTTAAGGTTAGGCTTATGCTTTGGGTTAGGTTTAGGCTTAGGTTTAGGGTTAGGTTTAGGATTAGGGTAAGGGTTAGGGTTAGGTTTTAGGGCTGGGTTAGGCTTAGGGTTAGGGTTAGGTTCTAGAGTTAGGGTTATTGTTTAGGGTTAAGTTTAGCGTTAGGGTTAAGGTTTAGGGTTAGGGTTAGGGTTAGGGATAGGGTTTGGTTTATGGTTAGGGTTAGGGTTTAGGGTTAGGGTTAGGGTAGGTTTGTTAGTGTTAGGGTTAAGGTTGTTACTGTTAGGGTTAGCGTTAGGGTTAGGGTTAGGGTAGTTAGGATTAGGGTTGTTTGTGTTAGGGTTAGGGTTAGGGTTAGGATTGTTAGGGTTAGGGCTAGGGTTGTTAGGGCTAGGATTAGGGTTATGGTTAGGGCTAGGGTTAGGGTTAGGTTTAGGGTTACGTTTAGGGTTAGGGTTAGGGTTGTTAGTGTTACGGTTAGGGTTGTTAGGTTTAGGGTTATGATTAGGGTTAGGGTTAGGGTTAGTTTTAGTGTTAGGGTTAGGGTTAAGGGTTAGGGTTAGGATTAGGAGTTAGGTTTAAGGGTTAAGGGTTTGGGTTAGGGTTTGCGTTAAGGTTTAGGGTTTTTGTTAGGATTAGGTTTAGGGTTAGGGTTAGGCTTAGGCTTAGGGTTAGGCTTAGGTTTAGGGTTAGACTTAGGGTTAGCGTTAGGGATAGGGTTAGGGTTAGGGTTAGGGTTAGGCTTAGGCTTAAGGTTAGGCTTAGGGTCAGGGTTAGGGTTAGAGTTAGGGTTAAAGTAAAGGTTAGGGTTAGGGGTTAGGGTTAGGGTTAGGGTTAGGCTTAGGGTTAGGGTTAGGTTCTAGAGTTAGGGTTATTGTTTAGGGTTAAGGTTAGCGTTAGGGTTAAGGTTTCGGGTTAGGGTTAGGATTAGGGATAGGGTTAGGTTTATGGTTAGGGTTAGGGTTTAGGGTTAGGGTTAGGGTTAAGGTTAGGGTTAGTGTTAGGGTTAGGGTTAGCGTTACAGTTAGAGTTAAGGGTTAAGGGTTAAGGGTTAGCGTTAGGGCTAGGGTTAAGGGCTACGGTTATGGTTAGTGTTAGGATTAGTGTTGGGGTTAGGGTTATGGTTTAGGGTTAACAGATAGTGTTAGGGTTAGAGTAAAGGGTTAGGGTTAGGGTAAAGCTTTATGGTTAAGGTTAGGTTTAGGGTTAGGGATAAGGTTAGGGTTAGGGTTAGAGTTAAGGTTTGAGTTAGGGTTAGGGTTACATTTAGGTTTAAGGGTTAGGTTTAGGGTTAGGTATAGGGTTAAGGGTTAAGGGTTAAGGGTTAGGGTTAGGATTAGTGTTAGTGTTAGGGTTAGGGGTTAGGGGTTAGGGTTAGGCTTAGGGTTAGGTTTAGATTTAGGCTTAGGCTTAGATTTCGGGTTATGGTTATGGTTAGGGTTAGGATTAGGCTTAGGCCTAGGGTTAATGTTAGCGTTAAGGTGAGTGTTAGGATTAGGGTTAGGGTAAGTGTTAGTGTTAGGGGTTAGGGTTAGGGTTAGGGTAGGTTCAGGGTCAGTGTCAGATTCAGGGAATGGGTCAGGGTCAGGGTAGGGGTCAGGTTTAGGGTTAGTGTTAGGGTTTAGGTTTAGGGTTTAGGGTTATGGTTAGGGTTAAGGTTAGGGTTTATGGTTAGGGTTAGGTTTAGGGTTGTTAGGGTTAGGGTTAGGGTTAGAGTTCTTAAGGTTCAGGTTAGTGTTGTTAGTGTTATTGTTACGGTAAGGATTAGGGTTTGGGTTAGGCTTTGGGTTAGGCTTAGGCTTAGGGTTAGTGTTAGCATTAAGTGTTAGATTTTAGGGTAAGGGTTAGGCTTAGGCTTAGAGTTAGGATTAGGCTTAGGCTTAGGGTTAGGGTTAGGGTAAGGTTCAGGGACAGGGTCAGGGTCAGGGTCAGTGTCAGGGTCAGTGTCATGGTTAGGGTTAGGGTTAGAGTTCGGGTTAAGGGTTAGGGTTTAGGGTTAGGGTTAAGGGTTAGGGTTTAGGGTTAGGGTTAGGGTTAGAGTTAGGTTTAGGGTTAGGGTCAGGGTCAGGGTCAGTGTCTGGGTTATGGTTAGGGTTAGAGTTAGGCTTAGGCTTAGGGTTAATGTTAGGGTTAGCGTTAGGGTTAGAGTTATGGATAGGGTTAGGGTTAGTGTTAGGGTTATGGTTAGGGTTAGGCTTAGGTTTAGGCTTAGGCTTAGGCTTAGGGTTAGGCTTAGGCTTAGTGTTAGGTTTAGGTTTAGTGTTAGGGTAAAGGTTAGGGTTAGGGGTTAGGATTAGGGTTAGGTTTAGGCTTAGGCTTAGGGTTAGGGTTAGGTTCTAAGGTTAGGGTTATTGTTTAGGGTTAGGGTTAAGGTTTAGGGTTAGGTTTAGGGTTAGGGAAAGGGTTAGGGTTAGGGTTTTGGGTTAAGGTTAGGGTTAGGGTTATGGTTAGGGTTAGTGTTAGAGTTAGGGTTAGGGTTAGGGATAGGTTTTGAGTTAAGGGTTAAGGGTTAGGTTTTGGGTTAGGGTTAAGGGCTATGGTTAGGGTTAGTGTTAGGGTTAAGGGTTAAGTGTTAGGGTCCTGGGTTTGAGTTAAAGGTTAAAGGTTAGGGTTAGGGTTAGGGTTAGGCTTAGGTTTGGGCTTAGGCTTAGACTTAGGATTAGGTTAGGGTTAGTGTTAGTGTTAGGGTAAGGGTTATGGTTTGGTGTTAGTGTTTAGAGTTAGGGTTTGGGTTAAGGGTTAAGGGTTAGGTTTGGGTTAGGGTTAAGGGCTAGGGTTAGGGTTAGCTTGGGGTTACGGTTAGGATTAGGGTTAGGGTTAAGGTTAAGGGTTAGGTTTAGTGTTAGCGTTAGGGTTATGGTTTGGTGTAGGTTTTAGGGTTAGGGTGTAGGGTTAGGGTGGGGTTAGGTTTAGGGTTTAGTGTTAGAGTTAGAGTTAGGGTTAGGGTTAGAGGTAGGTTTAAAGGTTACGGTTAGGGTTAGGATTAAGTGTTAAGGGTAAGGTTTATGATTAAGATTAGGATTAGGAGTTAGGGTTAAGGTTTACGGGTTATGGTTAGGGTTAAGGGTTACGGTTATGGTTAGGGTTAGGTTTAGGGTTAGGGTGAGGGTTAGGGTTAGTGTTAGCTTTAGGAGTAGGGTTGGTGTTAGGGTCAGGTTCATAGTCAGGTTAGGTCAGGATCAGAGTCAGGGTTAGGGTTAGGGTTTGGGTTGGGGTAAGGTTTAAGGGTTAGGTTTAGGGTTACGGTTAGGTTTAGGGTTAGTGTTTAGGGTTAGAGTTTAGGGATAGTGTTAGGGTAAGGGTTTAGGGTTAGGGTTGTTAGGGTTAGGGTTAAGTTATGGTTTGTAGGGTTAGGTTTAGGGTTGTTAGGGTTAGGGTTGTTAGAGTTAGGGTAAGGGATAAGTTTGTTTGGGTTAGGGTTAGGGTTTTAAGTGTTAAGGTTAGGGTTCGGCTTAGGGTTGTTAGGGTTAGGATTAGGATTGTTACGTTTAGGGTTAGGGTTAGTGTTAAGCTTAGGTTTAGGCTTAGGCTTAGGCTTCGGGTTAGGTTTAGATTTAGGGTTAGGCTTAGGCTTAGGGTTAGGGTTAGGTGTAGGTTTTAGGGTTAGGGTTTAGGTTTAGGTTTAGGGTTAGGGTTAGGGTTAGGGTAAGGGTTAAGGGTTAGGGTTAGTGTTAGGGTTAGGGTTAAGAGTTAGGGTAAGGCTTAGGTTAGGTTTAGGCTTAGGCTTAGGGTTAGGTTTAGGGTTAGGGTTAGGTTTAGTGTTGGGGTTAGGCTTATGTGTAGGTATTAGGGTTAGGGTTTAGGGTTAGGGTGAGGCTTAGGGTTAGGGTTAAGTTTAGGGTTAGTGTTGTTAAGGTTAGGGTTGTTAGGGTTAGGGTTAGGGTAGTTAGGGTTAGGGTGGTTAGGGTTAGGGTAGTTAGGGTTGTTATTTTTAGGGTTAGGGTTGTTAGGGTTATAGTTAGGGTTAGTGTTGTTAGGGTTAGGGTTACGGTAGGGTTGTTAGGGTTAGGGTTAGGGTTTTTAGGTTTAGGGTTAGAGTTAGGATTGTTAGGATTATGGTTAGGGTTGTTAGGGTTAGGGTTAAGGTTGGTAGTGTTAGGGTTAGGTTTGTTAGTGTTAGGGTTGGTTTATGGTTGTTAGGTTTAGGGTTAGTGTTAGTGTTAGGGTTATGTTTAGGGTTAGGTTTAGGGTTAGGGTTAGAGTTAGGATTAGGGTTAGGGTTAGGGTAAGGATTAGGGTTAGGGTTAGGGTTTAGGGTTAGAGTTATGGATAGGGTTAGGGTTAGTGTTAGGGTTATGGTTAGGGTTAGGCTTAGGTTTAGGCTTAGGCTTAGGGTTAGGCTTAGGCTTAGTGTTAGGTTTAGGTTTAGTGTTAGGGTAAAGGTTAGGGTTAGGGGTTAGGATTAGGGTTAGGTTTAGGCTTAGGCTTAGGGTTAGGGTTAGGTTCTAAGGTTAGGGTTATTGTTTAGGGTTAGGGTTAAGGTTTAGGGTTAGGTTTAGGGTTAGGGAAAGGGTTAGGGTTAGGGTTTTGGGTTAAGGTTAGGGTTAGGGTTATGGTTAGGGTTAGTGTTAGAGTTAGGGTTAGGGTTAGGGATAGGTTTTGAGTTAAGGGTTAAGGGTTAGGTTTTGGGTTAGGGTTAAGGGCTATGGTTAGGGTTAGTGTTAGGGTTAAGGGTTAAGTGTTAGGGTCCTGGGTTTGAGTTAAAGGTTAAAGGTTAGGGTTAGGGTTAGGGTTAGGCTTAGGTTTGGGCTTAGGCTTAGACTTAGGATTAGGTTAGGGTTAGTGTTAGGGTAAGGGTTATGGTTTGGTGTTAGTGTTTAGAGTTAGGGTTTGGGTTAAGGGTTAAGGGTTAGGTTTGGGTTAGGGTTAAGGGCTAGGGTTAGGGTTAGCTTGGGGTTACGGTTAGGATTAGGGTTAGGGTTAAGGTTAAGGGTTAGGTTTAGTGTTAGCGTTAGGGTTATGGTTTGGTGTAGGTTTTAGGGTTAGGGTGTAGGGTTAGGGTGGGGTTAGGTTTAGGGTTTAGTGTTAGAGTTAGAGTTAGGGTTAGGGTTAGAGGGAGGTTTAAAGGTTACGGTTAGGGTTAGGGTTAAGTGTTAAGGGTAAGGTTTATGATTAAGATTAGGATTAGGAGTTAGGGTTAAGGTTTACGGGTTATGGTTAGGGTTAAGGGTTACGGTTATGGTTAGGGTTAGGTTTAGGGTTAGGGTGAGGGTTAGGGTTAGTGTTAGCTTTAGGAGTAGGGTTGGTGTTAGGGTCAGGTTCATAGTCAGGTTAGGTCAGGATCAGAGTCAGGGTTAGGGTTAGGGTTTGGGTTGGGGTAAGGTTTAAGGGTTAGGTTTAGGGTTACGGTTAGGTTTAGGGTTAGTGTTTAGGGTTAGAGTTTAGGGATAGTGTTAGGGTAAGGGTTTAGGGTTAGGGTTGTTAGGGTTAGGGTTAAGTTATGGTTTGTAGGGTTAGGTTTAGGGTTGTTAGGGTTAGGGTTGTTAGAGTTAGGGTAAGGGATAAGTTTGTTTGGGTTAGGGTTAGGGTTTTAAGTGTTAAGGTTAGGGTTCGGCTTAGGGTTGTTAGGGTTAGGATTAGGATTGTTACGTTTAGGGTTAGGGTTAGTGTTAAGCTTAGGTTTAGGCTTAGGCTTAGGCTTCGGGTTAGGTTTAGATTTAGGGTTAGGCTTAGGCTTAGGGTTAGGGTTAGGTGTAGGTTTTAGGGTTAGGGTTTAGGTTTAGGTTTAGGGTTAGGGTTAGGGTTAGGGTAAGGGTTAAGGGTTAGGGTTAGTGTTAGGGTTAGGGTTAAGAGTTAGGGTAAGGCTTAGGTTAGGTTTAGGCTTAGGCTTAGGGTTAGGTTTAGGGTTAGGGTTAGGTTTAGTGTTGGGGTTAGGCTTATGTGTAGGTATTAGGGTTAGGGTTTAGGGTTAGGGTGAGGCTTAGGGTTAGGGTTAAGTTTAGGGTTAGTGTTGTTAAGGTTAGGGTTGTTAGGGTTAGGGTTAGGGTAGTTAGGGTTAGGGTGGTTAGGGTTAGGGTAGTTAGGGTTGTTATTTTTAGGGTTAGGGTTGTTAGGGTTATAGTTAGGGTTAGTGTTGTTAGGGTTAGGGTTACGGTAGGGTTGTTAGGGTTAGGGTTAGGGTTTTTAGGTTTAGGGTTAGGGTTAGGATTGTTAGGATTATGGTTAGGGTTGTTAGGGTTAGGGTTAAGGTTGGTAGTGTTAGGGTTAGGTTTGTTAGTGTTAGGGTTGGTTTATGGTTGTTAGGTTTAGGGTTAGTGTTAGTGTTAGGGTTATGTTTAGGGTTAGGTTTAGGGTTAGGGTTAGAGTTAGGATTAGGGTTAGGTTTAGGGTAAGGATTAGGGTTAGGGTTAGGGTTAGGATTAGGGTTAGGGTTAGGGTTGTTAGGGTTATGGTTAGGGTTGTTAGGGTTAGGGTTAGGGTTAAGGCTAGGGTTGTTAGGGTTAAGGTAGGGTTAGGGTTAGGGTTATGGTTAAGTTTTAGGGTTCGGGTTAGTGTTAGGGTTAGGCTTAGTGTTAGGCTTACGCTTAGGTTTTGGATTAGGGTTAGTATTAGTGTTAGGGTTAAGGTTCAGGGTTAGGATTAGGGTTAGGTTTAGGATTATTTTTAGGCTTAGGCTTAGGGTGAGGGTTAGGTGTAGGTTTAGGGTTAGGGTTAAGGTTAGGGTTGTTAGGGTTAGGGTTAGGGTTAGGGTTGTCAGGCTTAGGGTAAGGGTTGTTAGTGTTAGGGTTAGGGTTAGGGTTGTTATGGTTAGGATTAGGGTTGTTAGGTTTAGGGTTAGGGTTAGGGTAGGTTTGTTAGTGTTAGGGTTAAGGTTGTTACTGTTAGGGTTAGCGTTAGGGTTAGGGTTAGGGTAGTTAGGATTAGGGTTGTTTGTGTTAGGGTTAGGGTTAGGGTTAGGATTGTTAGGGTTAGGGCTAGGGTTGTTAGGGCTAGGATTAGGGTTAGGGTTAGGGCTAGGGTTAGGGTTAGGTTTAGGGTTACGTTTAGGGTTAGGGTTAGGGTTGTTAGTGTTACGGTTAGGGTTGTTAGGTTTAGGGTTATGATTAGGGTTAGGGTTAGGGTTAGTTTTAGTGTTAGGGTTAGGGTTAAGGGTTAGGGTTAGGATTAGGAGTTAGGTTTAAGGGTTAAGGGTTTGGGTTAGGGTTTGCGTTAAGGTTTAGGGTTTTTGTTAGGATTAGGTTTAGGGTTAGGGTTAGGCTTAGGCTTAGGGTTAGGCTTAGGTTTAGGGTTAGACTTAGGGTTAGCGTTAGGGATAGGGTTAGGGTTAGGGTTAGGGTTAGGCTTAGGCTTAAGGTTAGGCTTAGGGTCAGGGTTAGGGTTAGAGTTAGGGTTAAAGTAAAGGTTAGGGTTAGGGGTTAGGTTTAGGGTTAGGGTTATGGTGAGGATTATGGTTAGGGTAAGGGTCAGGGTCAGGGTCAGGTTCAGGGTTAGTGTTAGTGTTAGTGTTAGGACAAGGTTAGTGTTTGGTTTAGGGTAGGTTTTAGGCTTAGGGTTAAGGTGAGTTTTAGGGTTAGGTTTGAGGGTTAAGGTTATGTTTTGGGTTAGGGATAGGGTTAGGGTTAGGGTTAGGGTTAGGTTTAGGGTTAGGTTTAGTGCCAGAGTCAGAGTCAGGGTCAGGGTTAGGGTTAGGGTTAAGGGTTTGGGTTAGGGTTTGGGTTAAGTGTTAGGGTTAGGGATAGGGTTAGGCTTAGGATTCGGGTTAGGCTCAGGGTTAGTATAGGCTCAGGGTCAGGGCCAGCGTCAGCATCAGGGTCAGCGTTAGGGTTAGTGTTAGGGTTAAGGATTAAGGGTTAGGGTTAGGGTTAACAGTTAGGGTTAGTGTTAGGATTAGGGTTAGGGTTAGGGTTAGGATTAGGGTTAGGCTTTGTGTTAGGGTTAGGGATAAGGTTAGGGTTAGTGTTAGGGTTAGGCTTAGGCTTAGGGTTAGGTATAGGCGTAGGGTTAGGGTTAGGGTTAGGGTTAGGTTTAGGGTTAGGATTAGGGTTAGGGTTAGGTTTTAGGGGTAGGTTTTAAGGTTAGGGTTATGGTTAGGGTTTAGGGTTAGTGATAAGGTTAGGGTAAGGCATAGTGTTAGGGTTAGGGTAAGGGTTAGTGTTAGGGTTAGGGTTAAGTGTTAGGGTTAGGGTTAGGGATGGGTTAGGGTCAGGGTCAGGGTTAGGGTTAGGTTTAGTGTTAGGGTTAAGGGTTAGGGTTAGGGTTAGGGTTAGGATTAGGGTTAGGCTTTGTGTTAGGGTTAGGGATAAGGTTAGGGTTAGTGTTAGGGTTAGGCTTAGGCTTAGGGTTAGGTATAGGCGTAGGGTTAGGGTTAGGGTTAGGGTTAGGTTTAGGGTTAGGATTAGGGTTAGGGTTAGGTTTTAGGGGTAGGTTTTAAGGTTAGGGTTATGGTTAGGGTTTAGGGTTAGTGATAAGGTTAGGGTAAGGCATAGTGTTAGGGTTAGGGTAAGGGTTAGTGTTAGGGTTAGGGTTAAGTGTTAGGGTTAGGGTTAGGGATGGGTTAGGGTCAGGGTCAGGGTTAGGGTTAGGTTTAGTGTTAGGGTTAAGGGTTAGGGTTAGGGTTAGGGTTAGGTTTAGGGTCAAGGTCAGGGTCAGGGTTGGGGTTAGGTTTAAGGGTTAGGCATAGAATTAAGCTTAGGCTTAAGTTTAGGGTTAGGTTGCGGGTTAGGGTTAGGTTTAGGTTTAGGGTCAGGGTCAGGGTCACGGTTAGGGTTAGGGTTAGGGTTAGTGTTAGGGTTAGGCTTAGGCTTAGGCATAGTTTAGGGTTAGGTTTAGGGTTAGCGTTAGGGTTAGAGTTAGGGTAGGGTTAGGGTTAGTGTTATTATTAAGGTTAGGGTTACTGTTAGGGTTAGGGTTAGGGTTAGGCTTAAGGTTAGGCTTATGCTTTGGGTTAGGTTTAGGCTTAGGTTTAGGGTTAGGTTTAGGATTAGGGTTAGGGTTAGGGTTAGGGTTAGGGTTAGGGTTAGGGTTAGGGTTAGGGTTAGGGTTAGGGTTAGGGTTAGGGTTAGGGTTAGGGTTAGGGTTAGGGTTAGGGTTAGGGTTAGGGTTAGGGTTAGGGTTAGGGTTAGGGTTAGGGTTAGGGTTAGGGTTAGGGTTAGGGTTAGGGTTAGGGTTCCGGTTAGGGTTAGCGTTAGGGTTAGGCTTAGGCTACAGTTTAGGCTTAGGCTTAGGGTAAGGGTTAGGGTTTGGGTTAGGGGTTGGGTTAGGGTTAGGATAAAGGTTAGGGTTAGGGTTAGGGTTAGGGTTAGTGTTAGGGTTTAGTGTTAAGGTTAGTGTTAGGGTTAGGGTTAAGGGTTAAGGGTAAAGGTTATCATTAGGGTTAAGGGTTAGGGTTAGGGTTAGGGTTAGGCTTAGAGTTAGGCTTAGGCCTAGGGTTAAGCTTAGGCTTAAAGTTAGGTTTAGGGTTAGAGTTAGGGTTAGGGTTAGGGGTTAGGGTTAGGGTTAGGGTTATTGTTAGGTTTATGGTCAGGTCAGTATCAGGGTGAGGTTCAGGGTCAGGGTTAGGGTTAGTGTTAGGGTAAAGGGTTAGGGTTAGAGTTAGTGTTAGCTTTAGGGTTAGGGTTAAGGGTTAAAGGTTAGGGTTAGGGTTAGTATTAAGGGTTAGGGTTAGGGTTAGGCTTAGGTTTTCGTTCGGCGTTCTTAGGGTTAGGGTTAAGGTTAGGGTTAGGGTCAGCGTAAGGGCTAGGGTAAAGGTTTAGGGTTAGGGTTACGTTTAGGGTAAGGGTTAGAGTCAGGGTCAGGGTCAGGCTCAGGGTCAGCATTAGGGTTAGGGTTAAGGGTTAATGTTAGGGTTTGAGTTAGGGTTAGGGTTAGGGTTATGGTTAGGGTTAGGGTTAGGGTTAGGGTTAGGGTTAGGGTTAGGGTTAGGCTTAGGGTCAGGCTTACGATTAGATTAGGTTTAGGGTTAAGGTTAGGTTTAGGGTTAGGATTTAGTTTTAGGGTTAATGTTAGGGGTTAAGGTTAGCGTTAAGGATAGGGTTAGGGTTAGGCTTAGGCTTAGGGTTAGGTTTAGGGTGCGGGTTTGGGTAAGGGTTATGTTTAGGGTTAGATTAGGTTTAGGATTTAGGGTTAGGGTTAGGGATAGGGTTAGGGTTAGGGTTATGGTTAGGGTTAGGGTTAGTGTTAGGGTTAGTGTTAGGGTTAGGCTTAGGGTTAGGTTTTGGGTGAGGATTAGGGTAAGGGTTATGGTTAGGGTTAGGGTTAGGGTTAGGTGTCAGGGTTAGTGTTAGGGGTTAGGTTAGCGTTAGGGATAGGTGTAGGGTTAGGCTTAGGGTTAGGGTTAGGGTGAGGGTTAGGGTAAGGGTTAGGGTTAGGCTAAGGGTTAGCGTTAGGGTTTAGGGTTAGGGCTAGGGTTAGGGTCAGGTTTAACGTTCTGAGTCATGGTCAGGGCAGTGTCAGGGTCAGGTTTAGAGTTAGGGTTAGGGTTAAGTGTTAGGGTTAGGGTTAGTGTTATCTTTAGGGTTAGGTTTGGGGTTAAGGGTTAAGGGTTTTGGTTAAGGGTTAGGGTTAGGGTAGGATTATGGTTAGAGTTAGGGTTAAGGTTAGGCTTAGTGTTAGATTAGGGTTAGGGTTAAGGTTAGGTTTAGGTTTAGGGTTTAGGGTTAGGGTTAAGGTTAGGGGTTAGGGTTTAGGGTCAGTGTTAGGGTTAGTGTTACGGTTAGGGTTAGGGTTAGGGTTGCGAGGGTTAGGGTTAGGATTGTTAGGTTTAGGGTTAGTGTTATTGTTAAGGTTAGGGTTAGGGTTGTTAGGGTTAGGGTTGTTAGGGTTAGGTTTAGGGTTGTTAGTGTTAGGGTTAGGGTTAGGGTTGTTAGGGTTAGGGTCAGGGTTAAAGTTAGGGTTAGAGTTTAGGGTTAGGGTTAGGGAAAGGGATAGGGTTAGGCTTAGGGTTGGGCTAAAGTTTAGGTTTAGGGTTAGGCTTAGGGTTAGGCTTAGTGTTACGGTTAGGGTTAGGGTTTATGGTTAGGGTTTAGGGTTAGGGTTAGGGTTTAGGCTTAGGGTTAAGGTTAGGGTTATGTATAGGGTGTTAGGGTTCGGGTTGTTAGGGTGAGGGTTAGGGTTAGTGTTACGGTTGTTAAGGTTCGGGTTAGGGTTGTAGAGTTAGGGTTAGGGATAGTGTTAGTGTTAGGGTTAGGGTTAAGGTTAAGGTTAGGGTTAGGGTTAGGCTTAGGCTTAGACTTAGGCTTAGAGTTAGGGTTAGGGTTATGGTTAGGGTTAGGTTTAGTGTTATGGTTAGGCTTAGGCTTAGACTTAGGGTTATGGTTAGTGTTAGGGTTAAGTTTGGAGTTACGGTTAGGTTTCGAGTTAGGGTTAGGTTTAGAGTTAGGGTTAGGTTTAGGATTAGGGCTAGTGTTTAGTGCTAGGGTTAAAGTTAGGGTTAGCGTTAGGGTTAAAGTTAAGGGTTAGGGGTTATGGGTAGAGTTAGGGTCAGGTTTAGGCTTAGGGTTAGGCTTAGAAATAACGTTAGGGTTAGGCTTAGGGTTTATGGTTATGTTTTAGGGTTAGGATTAGGGTTGTTAGTGTTAGGGTTAAGGTTAGGGTTAGGGTTGTGTAGGGTTAGGGTTGTTAGGGTTAGAATTAGGGTTGTTAGGGTTAGGGTTAGGGTTAGTGTTAGTGTCGTTAGGGTTAGGGTTGTTAGGGTTAGATTTGTTAGGGTTTGGGTTGGGGTTAGGGTTAGGGTTGTTAGGGTTAGGGATAGGGTTAGGGTTTTTAGGGTTAGAGTTGTTAGGGTTAGGGTTAGGGTTAGGGTTAGTTTAGGGTTAAGTTTAGTGTTAGGGTTAGGGTTAGGGTTAGCGTTAGTGTTAGGGTTAGGTTGGTTATGTAGGGTGGTTAGGGTTAGGGTTAAGGGTTAAGGGTTAGGGTTAGGATAAGAGTTAAGGGTTAGGGTTAGGGAAGATTTATTGTTAGGGTTTCGGTTAGGGTTAGGGTTAGGGTTAGGGTTAGGCTTAGGCCACGGTTTAGGCTTAGGCTTAGGGTATGTGTTAGGGTTTGGGTTAGGGTTAGGGTTAGGATAAGGGTTAGGGTTAGGGTTAGGGTTTGTGTTAGGGTTTAGTGTTAATGTTAGTGTTAGGGTTAAGGGTTAAGGGTAAGGGTTAGCGTTAGGGTTAAGGGGTAGGGTTAGGGTTAGGGTTAGGGTTAGACTTAGGGTTAGTCTTAGGCCTAGGATTTGGCTTAGGCTTAAGGTTAGGGTTAGGGTTAGCGTTAGGGTTAGGGTAAGGGTTAGGGTTAGGCGTTAGTGTTAGGGTTAGTGTTAGTTGTAGGTTTAGGGTCAGGTCAGGATCAGGGTCAGGTTCAGGGTTAGGGTTAGTGTTAGTGTTAGGGTAAAGGATGAGGGTTAGGGTTAGTGTTAGCTTTAGGGTTACAGTTAGGGTTAAGGGTTAAATGTTAGGGTTAGGGTTAGTGTTAAGGGTTAGGGTTAGAGTTAGGCTTTGGCTTTGGGTGCGGCTTTCTTAGGGTTAGGGTTAAGGTTAGGGTTAGGGTTAGGATAAGGATTAGGGTAAAGTGTTAGAATCAGGCTCAAGGTCAAGGTTAGGGTTAGGGTTAAGGGTTAATGTTAGGGTTTGAGTTAGGGTTAGGGTAAGGGTTAGGGTTAGGTGTTAGTGTTAGGGTTAGTGTTAGTGTTAGGTTTAGGGTCAGGTCAGGATCAGGGTCAGGTTCAGGGTCAGGGTTAGGGTTAGTGTTAGGGTAAAGGGTTAGGGATAGGTTTACGTTTAGGGTTAGAGTCAGGCTCAAGGTCAGGGTTAGGGTTAGGGTTAGGGTTAAGGGTTAATGTTAGGGTTTGGGGTAGGTTAGGGTTAGGGTTAGGGTTAGGCTTAGGGTTAGGCTTAGGGTTAGATTAGGTTTAGGGTTAAGGTTAGGTTTAAGGTTAGGGTTTAGTTTTAGGGTTAGGGTTAGGGGTTAAGGTTAGCGTTAAGGATAGAGTTAGGGTTAGGCTTAGGCTTAGGCTTAGGGTTAGGGTTAGGGTGAGGGTTAGGGTAAGGGTTAGGTTTAGGGCTAGGTTAGGTTTAGGGTTTAGGGTTAGGGTTAGGTTTAGGGATAGGGTAGGGTTAGGGTGATGGTTAGGGTTAGTGGTAGGATTAGTGTTAGGTTTAGGCTTAGGGTTAGGGTTTGGGTGAGGATGAGGGTAAGTGTTATGGTTAGGGTTATGTTTAGGGTTAGGGTTAGGGTTAGGTGTTAGGGTTAGTGTTGGGGGTTAGGGTTAGCGTTAGGGATAGGTTTAGGGTTAGGCCTAGGGTTAGGGTTAGGGTGAGGGTTAGTGTAAGGGTTAGGGTTAGGGTTAGAAATTAGGGTTAGGATTAGTGTTAACCTTTGGGTTAGGGTTTATGGTTAGGGTTTAGGGTTAGGCTTAAGGTTAGGGTTAGGTATAGTGTATTAGGGTTAGGGTTGTTAGGGTGAGTGTTAGGGTTAGGGTTAGTGTTAGGGTTGTTAGGGTTAGGGTTAGGGTTGTTAGTGTTAGGGTTGTTAGAGTTAGGGTTAGGGTTAGTGTTAGTATTAGAGTTAGTGTTAAGGTTAGAGTTAGGGTTAGGCTTAGGCTTAGGCTTAGGCTTAGAGTTAGGGTTAGCTTTAAGTTTAGAGTTAGGGTTAGGGTTAGGCTTAGGCTTAGGCTTAGGGTTAGGCTTAGTCTTAGGCTTAAGGTTGTGTTTAGGGTTAGGGTTAGAGTTAGGGTTAGGTTTAGGGTTAGGCTTAGTGTTAGGTTTAGTGTTAGGGTTAGGGTTAGGGTTAGAGTAGGGATAGGGTTAGGTTTAGGTTTAGGGCTAGGTTTACGGTTAGAATTAGGGGTTAGGGTTAGGTTTAGGTTTAGGTTTTAGGGTTAGGGTTTAGTGTTAGGGTCAGAGTTAGGTTTGGGCTTAGGCTCAGGGTTAGGCTTATGGTTAGGGTTAGGGTTAGGGTTTACGGTTATGTTTTAGGGTTAGGGTTTAGGATTAGGGTTAAAGTTAGGGTTAGAGTTAGGGTTAAGGTTAGGGTTTAGGGGTTAGGGTTAGTGTTAGGGTTAGCGTTACGGTTATGGTTAGGTTTAGGGATGTTAGGTTTATGGTTAGGGTTGTTAGGGTTAGGGTTAGGGTAAATGTTAGGGTTGTTAGGGCTAGGGTTGTTAGGGTTAGGGTTAGGGTTGTTAGCGTTAGGGTTAGGGTTAAGCTTAGTGTCATTAGGGATAGGGTTGTTAGGGTTAGGGTTGTTAGGGATTGAGTTAGGGTTAGGGTTAGGGTTAGGATTATTAGGGTTAGGGTTAGGGTTATGGTTGTTAGGGTTAGGTTTAGGGTTAGGTTTAGTGATAGGGTTAGGGTTAGGATTAGCGTTAAAGTTAAGGTTAGGGTGGTTAGGGTTAGGGTGGTTAGGATTAGGGATAGGGTAAGAGTTACGGTTAGGGTTAGGGTTAGGTGTAGTGTTAGGGTGGTTAGGGTTAGTGTTAGGGTTGTTAGGGTTAGGGTTGTTAAAGTTAGGGTTAGGGTAAAGGTTAGGGTTAGGGTTAGGCTTAGGTTTACGTTAATGTTAGGTTTAGGTTAGTTTTAGGCTTAGGGTTAGGCTTAGGGTTAGGGTTAGGGATAGGATAGGCTTAGGGTTTAGGGTTAGGGTTAGGGTTTAGGGTTAGGGTTAGGATTAGGTTTAGGCTTAGGGTTAGGCTTAGGGTTAGGCTTAGAGTTAGGGTTTTGGTTATGGTTAGGGTTCGCTTTAAGTTTAGGGTTAGGGTTAAGCTTAGGCTTAGGCTTAGGGTTAGATTTAGTGTTAGGAATAAGGTTGGGTTTAGGGTTAGGGTTAGAGTTAGGGTTAGGTTTAGGGTTAGGGTTAGGATTAGGGTAAGGTTTAGTGTTAGGGTTAGGGTAGGGCTAGGGTTAGGTTTAGGTTTAGGGCTAGGTTTACGGTTAGAATTAGGGGTTAGGGTTAGGGTTAGGGTTTAGGGTTAAAGTTAGGGTTAGGGTCAATGTTAGGGTTAGGCTTAGGCTTAGGGTTAGGCTTATGGTTATGGTTAGGGTTAGGGTTTATGGTTAGGTTTTAGGGTTAGGGTTTAGGATTAGGGTTAAAGTTAGGGTTAGGGTTAAGGTTAGGGGTTAGGTGTTAGGGTTAGTGTTAGGGTTAGCGTTACGGTTAGGGTTAGGTTTAGAGATGTTAGGGTTATGGTTAGGGTTAGGGTTAGGGTTGTTAGGGTTAAGGTTAGGGTAAATGTTAGGGTTGTTAGGGTTAGGGTTGTTAGGTTTAGGGTTAGGGTTGTTAGCGTTAGGGTTAGGGTTAAGCTTATTGTCATTACGGTTAGGGTTGTTAGGGTTATGGTTGTTAGGGATTGGGTTAGGGTTAGGGTTAGGGTTGTTAGGGTTAGAGTTAGGGTTAGGGTTATGGTTGTTAGGGTTAGGGTTAGTGTTAGGGTTAGGGTTAGGTATAGTGTTAGGGTTAGGGTTAGGGTTAGGGTTAGGGTTAGCGTTAGATTTAGGGTTAGGGTGTTTAGGGTTAAGGTGGATAGGGTTAGGGATAGGGTAAGAGTTACGGTTAGGGTTAGGTGTATTGTTAGGGTGGTTAGGGTTAGTGTTAGGGTTAGGGTTGTTTACGATAGGGTTGTTAAAGTTAGGGTTAGGGTTAGGGTTAGGCTTAGGTTTAGGTTTAGTGTTAGGTTTAGGGTTAGTTTTAGGCTTCGTTTTAGGCTTAGGGTTAGGCTTAGGTTTAGGGTTAGGTTTAGGGTTAGGCTTAGGGTTTAGGGTTAGGGTTTAGGGTTAGAGTTAGGATTAGGGTTAGGCTTAGAGTTAGGCTTAGTGTTAGGCTTAGGGTTAGGCTTAGGGTAAGGGTTAGGGTTTGGGTAAGTGTTAGTGTTAGGGTTTATGGTTAGGGTTTAGGATTAGGGTTAATGTTTAGGGTTAGGGTTTAGGTTAGGTTTAGGGTTAGGGTTAAGGTTAGGTGTTAGGGGTTAGGGGTTAGGATTAGGGTTATGGTTAGGGTCAGGGTTAGGATTAGTGTTAGGTTTAGTGTTAGGGTTGTTATGGTTAGGTTTAGGGTTGTTAATATTAGGGTTAGGGTAAGGGTTAGGGTTAGGGTTGTTAGGGTTAGGGTTAGGATTAGGGTTAGAAATTAGGGTTAGGGTTAGGGATAGCGTTAGGCTTAGTTTTAGGCTTAGGGTTATGATTAGGGTTAGGGTTAAGGTTTAGGGTTAGGGTTTAGGGTTAGGGTTAGGATTTAGGGTTAGGGTTAAGGTTAGGGTTAGGGATAATGAGTTAGGGTTAGGGTTGTTAGGGTGAGGATTAGGGTTAGGCTTAGTGTTAGGGTTGTTAGTGTTAGGGTTAGGGTTGATAGAGTTAGGGTTAGGGTTAATGTTAGGGTTAGGGTTAAAGTAGGGTTAGGGTTAGGCTTAGGTTTAGGCTTAGAGTTATGGTTATGGTTATGGTTAGGGTTAGCTTTAAGGTTAGGGTTAGGGTTAGGCTTAGGCTTAGGCTTAGGCTTAGGGTTAGGGTTAGTGTTAGGGTTAAGGTTGGGTTTAGGGTTAGAGAGGGTTAGGTTTAGGATTAGGGTTAGGATAGGGCTAGGGTTAGATTTAGGGTTAGGGTTAGGTTTACGGTTTGAGTTAGGGGTTAAGTTAGGGTTAGGGTTAGGGTTAGGCTTAGGCTTAGGGTTAGGGTTAGGGTTAGGTTTTATGGTTAGGTTTTAGGGTTAGGGTTAGGGTTTAGGATAAGGGTTAATGTTAGGGTTAGGGTTAAAGTTAGGGGTTATTGGTAGGGTTACTGTTAGGGTTAGCGTTACGGTTAGGGTTAGGTTTAGGGATGTTAGGGTTATGGTTAGGGTTGTTAGGGTTAGGGTTAGGGTTAGGGTTAGGCTTAGGCTTAGACTTAGGCTTAGATTTAGGGTTATGGTTATAGTCAGGGTTAGGTTTAGTGTTATGGTTAGGCTTAGGCTTAGGCTTAGGGTTATGGTTAGTGTTAGGGTTAAGTTTGGAGTTAGGGTTAGGTTTAGAGTTAGGGTTAGGTTTAGGGTTAGGATTAGTGTTAAGTGCTAGGGTTAAAGTTAGGGTTAGGGTTAGGGTTAAAGTTAAGGGTTAGGGGTTATGGTTAGAGTTAGGGTCAGGTTTAGGCTTAGGGTTAGACTTAGGGTTAACGTTAGGGTTAGGCTTAGGGTTTATGGTTATGTTTTAGGGTTAGGATTAGGGTTGTTAGTGTTAGGGTTAAGGTTAGGGTTACGGTTGTTAGGGTTAGAGTTAGGGTTGTTAGGGTTAGGGTTAGGGTTAGTGTTAGTGTATTAGGGTTAGGGTTGTTAGGGTTAGATTTGTTAAGGTTTGAGTTAGGGTTAGGGTTAGGGTTAGGTTTGTTAGGGTTAGGGATAGGGTTAGGGTTGTTAGGGTTAGAGTTGTTAGGGTTAGGGTTAGGGTTAGTTTAGGGTTAGGTTTAGTGTTAGGGTTAGGGTTAGGGTTAGCGTTAGGGTTAGGGTTAGGGTGGTTATGTAGGGTGGTTAGGGTTAGGGTTAAGGGTTAAGGGTTAGGGTTATGATAAGGGTTAAAGGTTAGGGTTAGGGTAGATTTATGGTTAGGGTTTCGGTTAGGGTTAGGGTTAGGCTTAGGCTACGGGTTAGGCTTAGGGTAAGTATTAGGGTTTTGGTTAGGGGTAGGGTTAGGGTTAGGATAAGGGTTAGGGTTAGGGTTAGGGTTAGGTTTAGGCTTAGGCTATGGGTTAGGCTTAGGCTTAGGGTAAGTGTTAGGGTTTGGGTTAGGGGTAGGGTTAGGATTAGGGTTAGGGTTAGGGTTAGGCTTAGGGTTAGTCTTAGGCCTAGGGTTTGGCTTAGGCTTAAGGTTAGGGTTAGGGTTAGCGTTAGGGTTAGGGTAGGGGTTAGGGTTAGGCGTTAGTGTTAGGGTTAGTGTTAGTGTTAGGTTTAGGGTCAGGTCAGGATCAGGGACAGGGTTAGTGTTAGTGTTAGGGTAAAGGGTGAGGGTTAGGGTTAGTGTTAGCTTTGGGGTTATGGTTAGGGTTAAGGGTTAAATGTTAGGGTTAGGGTTAGTGTTAAGGGTTAGGGTTAGGGTTAGGCTTAGGCTTTGGGTGCGGCTTTCTTAGGGTTAGGGTTAAGGTTAGGGTTAGGGTTAGGGTAAGGATTAGGGTAAAGGGTTAGGGTAAGGGTTAGAGTCAGGCTCAAGGTCAAGGTTAGGGTTAGGGTAAAGGGTTAATGTTAGGGTTTGGGTTAGGGTTAGGGTAAGGGTTAGGGGTTACGGGTTAGTGTTAGGGTTAGTGTTAGTGTTAGGTTTAGGGTCAGGTCAGGATCAGGGTCAGGTTCAGGGTCAGGGTTAGGGTTAGTGTTAGGGTAAAGGGTGAAGGTTAGGGTTAGTGTTAGCTTTAGGCTTATGGTTAGGGTTAAGGGTTAAAGGTTAGGGTTAGGGTTAGTGTTAAGGGTTAGGGTTAGGGTTAGGCTTAGGCTTTGGGTGCGGCTTTCTTAAGGTTAGGTTTAGGGTTAGGGCAAAGGTTAGGGTAAAGGGTTAGGGTTAGGGTTACGTTTAGGGTTAGAGTCAGGCTCAAGGTCAGGGTTAGGGTCGTTAGGGTTATGGTTGTTTCGGTTAGGGTTGTTAGGGTTTGGGTTTGGGTTAGGGTTAGGGTTAGTGTCAGGGTTAGGGTTAGGCTTAGGGTTAGGCTTAGGGTTAGATTAGGTTTAGGGTTAAGGTTAGGTTTTGGGTTAGGGTTTATGATTAGGGTTTAGGGTTATGGTTAGGGTTTAGGGTTTGGGTTAAAGTTAGGGTTTTGTTTAGGGTTAGGGTTTAAGTTAGGGATTAGGGGTTAGGGTTAGTGTTAGGGTTAGCGTTACGGTTAGGGTTAGGATTAGGGTTAGGGTTGTTATGGTTAGGATTAGGGTTGTTAGGGTTAGGGTTATTGTTCGGGTTAGGGTTAGGTTTGTTAGATTTAGGATTAGGGTTAGGGCTGTTAGGGTTAGGGTTGTTAGGATTAGGTTTAGGGTTTTTAGGGTTAGGGTTAGGGTCGTTAGGGGTATGGTTGTTAGGGTTAGGGTTAGGGTTAAGTTTAGTGTTAGGGTTAGGGTTAGGGCTAGGGTTAATGTTAGTGTTAGGGTTAGGTTTAGGATTAGGAGTAGGTTTAGTGTTAGGGTTAGTGTTAGGGTTAGGGGTTAGGGTTAGGGTTAGGATTAAATTTAGGGTTAGGGGTTAGAGTTGTTGTTGGGTTAGTGTTAGGGTTAGGGTTTGGGTTAGGGTTAGGATTTGGGTTAGCATTAGGGTTAGGTTAGGGGTAAGGTTTGTGTTAGGTTTGGGGTTAGGGTTAGGGTTAGGGTTTGGTGTTTCGGGGCACGGGTTCGGGTTTGTGTTCAGGTTCGAGTTCGCGTTCGGGTTCGGTCTCGGGTTAAGGTTAGGGTTAGGGGTTAGGGTTTAGGGGTTAGAGGTTAGGGTTAGGATTAGTGTTAGGGGTTAGGGTTAGGTTAGGGTTAGGTCTAGGGGATAGGGTTAGGGTTAGTGTTAGGGGTTAGGGTTAGGGTTAGGGTTAGGTGTTAGGGGTTAGGGTTAGGTTTACGGTTTGTGTTAGGGTAAGGGTTAGGGTTAGGGTTTAGGGTTAGGGTTAGGGTTAGAGTTAGGGTTAGGGTTAGTGTTAGTGTTAGGGTTTGGGTTAGGGTTATGGTTAGGGTTAGGGGTTAGGGGTTAGGATTAGCTTTTTTTTTAGGCGTTACGGATTAGGGTTAGTGTTAGGGTTAGGGTTAGTGTTATGGTTAGGGTTAGGGTTACGTTTAGGGTTAGGGGTTAGGGTTAGGGTTAGGGCTAGGGTTAAGGTTAGTGTTAGGGTTAGGTTTAGGATTAGGAGTAGGGTTAGGTTTAGGGTTAGTGTTAGTGTTAGGGGTTAGGGTTAGGGTTAGGATTAAATTTAGGGTTAGGGGTTAGAGTTGTTGTTGGGTTAGTGTTAGGGTTTGGCTTTGGGTTAGGGTTAGGGTTAGGATTAGGTTTAGGGTTAGGGTTAGTGTTAGGGGTAAGGTTAGTGTTAAGTTTGGGGTTAGGGTTAGAGTTACGGTTACGGTAGGGTTTAGGGTTAGGGTTAGGTTTTGATGTTTCGGGGCACGGGTTCGGGTTTGTGTTCAGGTTTGAGTTCGCTTTCGGGTTCGGGTTCGGGTTAGGGTTAGGGTTAGGGGTTAGGGGTTAGAGGTTAGGTTTAGGATTAGAGTTACGGGTTAGGGTTAGGTTTAGGGTTAGGTTAGGGTTAGGGTTAGGGGATAGGGTTAGGGTTAGTGTTAGGGGTTAGGGTTAGGGTTAGAGTTAGGGTTAAAGTTAGGGGTTAGGGGTTAGAGTTACGGTTAGGGTTACTGTTAGTGTTAGGGATAGGGTTATGGTTAGGGTTAGGGGTTAGGATTAGGTTTTTTTTAGGCGTTAGGGATTAGGGTTTGTGTTAGGGTTAGGGTTAGTGTTAGGGTTAGGGTTAAGTTTAGGGTTAGGGGTTAGGGTTAGGGCTAGGGTTAAAGTTAGTGTTAGGGTTAGGTTTAGGATTAGGAGTAGGTTTAGGGTTAGGGTTAGTGTTAGGGTTAGGGGTTAGGGTTAGGGTTAGGAATAAATTTAGGGTTAGGGGTTAGAGTTGTTGTTGGGTTAGTGTTAGGGTTAGGGTTTGGGTTAGGGTTAGGATTAGGGTTAGGGTTAGGGGTAAGGTTAGTGTTAGGTTTGGGGTTAGGGTTAGGGTTAGGGTTTGGTGTTTCGGGGCACGGGTTCGGGTTTGTGTTCAGGTTCGAGTTCGCGTTCGGGTTCGGTTTCGGGTTAAGGTTAGGGTTAGGGGTTCGGGTTTAGGGGTTAGAGTTTAGGGTTAGGATTAGGGTTAGGGGTTAGGGTTAGGTCTAGGGGATAGGGTTAGGGTTAGTGTTAGGGGTTAGGGTTAGGTTTAGGGTTAGGGTTATGGGTTAGGGGTTAGGATTAGGGTTTTTTTTAGGCGTTAGGGATTAGGGTTAATGTTAGGGTTAGGTTAGTGTTAGGTTTAGGTTTAGGGTTAGGCGTTAGGGTTAGGGTTAGGGCCAGGGTTAAGGTAAGTGTTAGGGTTAGGTTTAGGATTAGGAGTAGGTTTAGGGTTAGGGTTAGTGTTAGGGTTAGAGGTTAGGATTAGGGTTAGGATTAAATTTAGGGTTAGGGGTTAGAGTTGTTGTTGAGTTAGTGTTAGGGTTAGGGTTTGTGTTAGGGTTATGGTTAGGATTAGGGTTAGGGTTAGGGTTAGGATTAGGGTTAGGGTTAGGGGTAAGGTTAGTGTTAGGTTTGGGGTTAGGGTTAGAGTTAGGGTTTGGTGTTTCGGGGCACGGGTTCGGGTTTGTGTTCAGGTTCGAGTTCGCGTTCGGGTTCGGGTTAGGGTTAGGGATTAGGGGTTAGGGTTTAGAGGTTAGGTTTAGGATTAATGTTAGGGGTTAGGGTTAGGGTTAGGTTAGGGTTAGGGTTAGGGGATAGGGTTAGGGTTAGTGTTAGTGGTTAGGGTTAGGGTTAGGGTTAGGGTTATGTGTTAGGGGTTAGGGTTAGGGTTAGGGTTACGGGTTAGGGTTAGAGTTAGGGTTAGGGTTAGGGTTTGGGTTAGGGTTAGGATTAGTGTTAGGGTTAGGGTTAGGTTTTAGGGTAAGGGTTAAGTTTGGGGTTAGGTTTAGTGTTACGGTGAGGGTTTAAAGGTTAGGGTTTAGGGTTAGGGTTAGGGTTAGGCGTTAGGGCTTAGTGTTTGGGTTAGGGTTAGGGTTCGGGGTTCAGGGTTCGAGTTCGGGTTCGTATTCGGGTTCAGGTTCGGGTGAGGTTTAGTGTTAGGATTAGGTTTAGGGTTATGGGTTATGGGTTAAGGTTAGGGATTAGGGTTAGGGTGACGGTTAGGGTTACGGTTATGTGTTAGGGGTTAGGGTTAAGGTTAGGGTTAGGGTTAGGGTTGTTAGGCTTAGGGTTAGGGTTGTTTGTGTTAGGGATAGGTTTATTAGGGTTAGGGTTAGGGTTGTTAGGTTTTGGGTTAGCGTTAGAGTTAAGGTTAGAGTTGTTAGGGTTAGGGTTTTTAGGGTTAGGGTTAAGGTTAGTGTTGGGGATGTGGTTTAGGGTTAGGGGTTACGTTTAGGGTTAACTTTAGAGTTAGGAGTTAGAGTTGTTGTTGGGTTAGTGTTAGGGTTAGGGTTAGTGTTAGGATTAAGGTTAGGGTTAGGGTTAGGGGTAAGGTTAGTGTTAGGTTTGGGGTTAGAGTTAGGGTTACGGTTAGGGTTTAGAAGTTAGGGGTTAGGGTTAGGGTTCGGTGTTTCGGGGCACGGGTTCAGGGTTGTGTTCAGGTTCGATTTTGAGTTCGGGTCCGGGTTAGGGTTAGGTTTAGAGTAGGGGTTATGTGTTAGGGTTAGGGTTAGGGGTAGTGTTAGTGTTAGGGGCTTGGGATTAGGGGTTAGAGGTTAGCGTTAGGATTAGGGTTAGGGGTTAGGGTTAGGGTTAGGGTTAGGGTTAGGGGATAGGGCTAGGGTTAGTGTTAGGGGTTAGGGTTAGGGTTAGGGTTAGGGGTTAGGATTAGGGTTAGGGTTAGGTTTAGAGTTAGGGTTAGGGTTAGGGTTAGTTTTAGTGTTAGGGTTTGGGTTAGGTATAGGGTTATGGTTAGAGTTATTGTTAGAATTAGGGGCTAGGGCTTAGTGTTAGGATTAGGCTTAGGGTTAGGTTTAGGTTAGGGTTAGGGTTGTTAGGGTTAGGGTTAGGGTTAGGGTTGTTAGGATTAGGGTTAGGATTAGGGTTGTTAGAGTTCAGGTTAGGGTTGTTAGGGTTAGGGTTAGCGTTAGGTTTAGGGTTAGGGTTTAGGGGTTAGGGGTTAGGGTTAGGGTTAGTGGTTTGGGTTTAGGGTTGTTGTTGGGGTTAGGTTTAGGGTTAGGGTTAGGGTTTGGGTTAGGGTTAGGGTTAGGGTTAGGGTTAGGGTTAGGGGTTAGGGTTAGGTTTAGGTTTGGGGTTAGGGTTAAGGTTAGGGTTTAGAGGTTAGGAGTTTGGGTTAGGGTTATGGTTGTTAGGGTTAGGGTTAGGGTTAGGGGTTAGGGGTTAGGATTAGGTTTTTGTAGGCGTTAGGGATTAGTGTTAGTGTTAGGGTTAGGGTTAGTGTTAGGGTTAGGCTTAGGTTTAGGGTTAGGGTTAGGGTTAGGGTTAGGGCTAGGGTTAAGGTTAGTGTTAGGATTAGGTTTAGGATTAGGAGTAGGGTTAGGGTTAGTGTTAGTGTTAGGCATTAGGGTTAGGGTTAGGATTAAATTTAGGGTTAGGGGTTAGAGTTGTTGTTGGGTAGTGTTAGGGTTAGGGTTTGTGTTAGGGTTAGGGTTAGGGTTAGTGTTAGGGGTAAGGTTAGTGTTAAGTTTGGGGTTAGTGTTAGGGTTACGGTTACGGTAGGGTTTAGGGTTAGGGTTAGGGTTTGGTGTTTCGGGGTACGGGTTCGGGTTTGTGTTCAGGTTCGAGATCGCGTTCGGGTTCGGGTTCGGTTTAGGGTTAGGGTTAGGGTTAGGGATTAGGGGTTAGGGGTTAGGGGTTAGAGGTTAGGGTTAGGGTTTGAGTTAGGGTTAGTGTTAGGGTTAGGGTTTAGGGTTAGGGTTAGGGTTAGCGTTAGGGTTAGGGGTTAGGGTTAGGGTTAGGGTTAGGGTTAGGGTTAGGGTTAGGGTTAGGGATTAGGGGTTAGGGTTAGGGTTTGAGTTAGGGTTAGGGTTAGGGTTAGGGTTTAGGGTTAGGGTTACGGTTAGGGTTAGGGTTAGGGTTAGTGTTAGTGTTAGGTTTAGGGTTAGGGTTATGGTTACGGTTAGGGGTTAGGCGTTAGGATTAGGTTTTTTTTTAGGCGTTAGGGATTAGGGTTATTGTTAGGGTTAGGTTAGTGTTAGGGTTAGGGTTAGGTTTAGGGTTAGGCGTTAGGGTTAGGGTTAGGGCTAGGGTTAAGGTTAGTGTTAGGGTTAGGTTTAGGATTAGGAGTAGGTTTAGGGTTAGGGTTAGTGTTAGGGTTAGGTGTTAGGGTTAGGGTTAGGTTTAAATTTAGGGTTAGGGGTAAGAGTTGTTGTTGAGTTAGTGTTAGGGTTAGGGTTTGGGTTAGGTTTAGGGTTAGGATTAGGGTTAGGGTTATGTTTAGTGTTAGGTTTGGGGTTAAGTTTAGGGTTAGGGTTTAGAGGTTAGGGGTTAAGGTTAGGGTTAGGGTATGGTGTTTCCGGGAGCGGGTTCGGGTTTGTGTTCAGGTTCGAGTTCGCGTTTGGGTTCGGATTCGGGTTAGGGTTAGGGTTCGGGGTTAGGGTTAGGGTTAGTGTTAGGGTTAGGGTTAGGTTAGGGTTAGGGTTAGGGGATAGGGTTAGGGTTAGTGTTAGGGATTAGGGGTTAGGGGTTAGGGGTTAGAGGTTAGGGTTAGGGTTTGAGTTAGGGTTAGTGTTAGGGTTAGGGTTTAGGGTTAGGGTTAGGGTTAGCGTTAGGGTTAGGGGTTAGGGTTAGGGTTAGGGTTAGGGTTAGGGTTAGGGTTAGGGTTAGGGTTAGGGTTAGGGTTAGGGATTAGGGGTTAGGGTTAGGGTTTGAGTTAGGGTTAGGGTTAGGGTTAGGGATTAGGGGTTAGGGGTTAGGGGTTAGAGGTTAGGGTTAGGGTTTGAGTTAGGGTTAGTGTTAGGGTTAGGGTTTAGGGTTAGGGTTAGGGTTAGCGTTAGGGTTAGGGGTTAGGGTTAGGGTTAGGGTTAGGGTTAGGGTTAGGGTTAGGGTTAGGGATTAGGGGTTAGGGTTAGGGTTTGAGTTAGGGTTAGGGTTAGGGTTAGGGTTTAGGGTTAGGGTTACGGTTAGGGTTAGGGTTAGGGTTAGTGTTAGTGTTAGGTTTAGGGTTAGGGTTATGGTTACGGTTAGGGGGTTAGGCGTTAGGATTAGGTGGTGTTT